>NC_041384.1:309103932-309251149 GCF_002162155.2 Triticum dicoccoides
CGGCGGGTGGCGCGGGGCGGCTCGGGGTCCAAGGGGGGGGGGTGCGGTGGCTTATAAGGGGAGGGGGTGCGGCGGCTTGGGGAAGGGGCAAGCGGCGCGGGAGGAGTCCCGACAGGACTCCGATAGCGGCGCCGGTGGCGCTCGCGGTCTCGAGCTCGGAGACGAGGCACGGGCGGCTTGGGCCAGCTCAGCTGCGCTTCGGCCCAGCCGGGCACTGCGCGTTCTTTTTAAATAATTTCGCCGGAGCAAAAAAAATCCTAGAAAATAAAATAAAAAACTAAAAATGCGAAAACAAATTTTCACCGTCTAAATAAAATATTTAGAACAAGATGAATATTTTCTTGGCCCTAAAATGTAACTTTGAAAAACATGCAATTTTTCTAATTCAAATAAAATAGCAATAAACTCCGGATAAAATCAAATATTTGATTTTAATATTTTCCTCCAATATTTCATTTATTTTGGAGAAGTCATATTATCCCCTCTTATATATTTTAATATGAAATATTTTCGGAGAGAAAAATATTTAAAACTCAAATATGAAAACTGGAAAACCCTGAACTCTCTCCGAGGGTCCTTGAGTTGCTTAGGATTTCGAGGATCGCGAAGCGAAATGCAATAAAATATGATATGCATGAATGATCTATCTATAACATTCCAAATTGAAAATTTGGGATGTTACACTACTTTCTTAGGGGCACAATGAACAGGACGTACCCATCTACTATCAGCTATGGGATAGATTATACCTGCTTCCAGAAGCTTTAGTATTTTAGTTCTTACCACTTCTTTCATCTTAGGATTCAAACGTCGTTGGTGATCAACAGTGGGTTTAGGAGCAGGCTCCATATTAATCTTGTGCGGACATAGAGTGGTACTAATGCCCTTAAGATCATTAAGAGTATATCCAATAGTAGCATGGTGCTTCCTCGGAATTTTCAACAATCTCTCTTCTTCATGTTCTGAAAGGTTAGCACTAATAATAACATGATATATCTTTTTCTCATCAAGATAAGCATACTTCAAAGTGTCAGGCAATTGCTTTAATTCAAACAGATGATCGCCTTTAGGTGAAGGAGGACCTCCTAGAGTTTCAATAGGCAAATTGTGTTTAAGGAGAGGTTGTTGTTCAAAGAAATTTTTATCTATTTGATTTCTTTCATGCAAAGTGCATATCATTTTCATGGTCTAGCAAATATTGTTCTAGTGGATCAATAGGAGGTACGACAATAGAAGCAAGACCAATTATTTTGTCCTTACTAGGTAATTCTTTATCATGAGGTTATCTACAAAACTTAGAGAAATTAAACTCATGAGACACATCACCAAAGCTAACACCAACAGTTTCTTTCTCAGAATCGATTTTAGCATTGACAGTGTTCAAGAAATGTCTACCAAATATTATGGGACAAAAATCATCTTGTGGGGAACCAAGGACTATAAAATCAGTATGGTATTTTATTTTCCCACACATGACTTCAACATCTCTAACAATCCCAAGTGGTGTGATGGTGTCTCTATTAGAAAGTTTAATAGTGACATCTATGTCTTCTATTTCAGCGGGTGCTATATCATTCATAATTTCTTGGTATAAGGTAAAATGAATACCACTCACACTAGCACCTAAGTCACATAAACTATGATAGCAATGATCTCCTATTTTAACTGAGACAATATGCATGAGAACAACATGTCTATGTTTATCTTTTGGATTTGGCAATTCTAGCAGCTTCATCATAGAAATAAATAACATGCCCATCAAATTTTCTACCAAGAGATCTTTAACCATAGAAAACTAGGTTTTACTTTAATTTTTTAGAGGGTTTAGGTGCTTTAACATTACTTTTGGGAACCACGGTTGATACCTTAGCATGTTCCTTTATCCTAACAGGGAAATGTGGTTTTTCAATATAAGCAGTAGGAACAGCTGAATCAACATTGTAAATAATATTTTCATCGTTAGCTATAACCGGTTCTTTAATTTCTTCTTTAATAGGGGGATGATATTTAAACCAGTTCTCCTTAGGGAGATCGACATGAGTAGCAAAAGATTCACAAAAGAGGCTTCTATCCCAGAGTCAAGTCCATATTTAGTGCTAAACTTGTGAAAAGCATAGGTATTCATAAAATACCTAAACAATCAAACTCAAGCTTAATACCTCATTCTTTTTCTTCGTCGAGTTCCCAATCTTCAGAGTTTCATTTAATTCTATCTGAAAGATCCCACCTGAATTCAATAGTCTTCTTCATAAAAGAACCAGTACAAGAAGTATCGAGCATGGATTGATCATCACGAAAAAGTCGAGCATAAATTTTTGGAATAATAATTTCTCTCGAGAGCTCATGATTGGGGCATGAATATAACATTGAGTTAAGCCTCCCCCAAGCTTATATATATAATTCATGAGGCCAAAACTTATATATATAATTCCGATCACGATGAACTAGATGCATACGATATTTTTTTGGTGAAATTCCAATTTAATTGATTCCAGTTCCAAGATCCAATATCATTGCATAGCCTATACCATGTCAATGCTTTTCCCTTCAAAGTTAAAGGGAAAACCTTCTTGTTAACTTCATCTTTGGGTAAATCTACAAGCTTAAATAATCCACAAATTTCATCCACATGTATCAAGTGCATATCAGGATGTTCCGTTCCATCTCTTGCATAAGGATTAGCTAGCAGTTGTTCTATCATACCCGAAGGAATTTCATAACTAATATTTTCAGTAGGTGCAGTAGGTTGAGGGCCAACTCTTTGTGTTTCCGGTCGAGGTGAAGATACCCTGAAGAAACCCCTCAAACGATTGTTTTCCATAGTAGCAAGTGACAATAAATTTCGGCATGTAATACAAAATTTTCCTTACGGATTTCCACTTACCAAGAGCGCTTACTCCCCAACAATGGCGCCAGAAAAGAGTCTTGATGACCCACAAGTATAGGTAATCAATTGTAGTCCTTTTGATAAGTAAGAGTGCTGAAACCAATGAGGAGCATAAGGAAATGACAAGTGGTTTTCAGCAAGGTATTTTCTGCAAGCACTGAAATTGTCGGTAACATGTAGTTTGATAGCAAGATAATTTGTAACGGACAAGTAACGATAACGGTAAATAAAGTTCAGCAAGGTAGCCCAATCCTTTTAGTAGCAATGGACAAGCCAAAACAGTCTCTTATAATAAGCAAAGTGTTCTTGAGGGTACACGGGAATTTCATCTAGTCACTTCATCATGTTGGTTTGATTCGCGTTCGCAACTTTGATAATTTGATATGTGGGTTGACTGGTGCTTGGATGCTGTTCTTACTTGAACAAGCCTCCCACTTATGATTAACCCCCTCGCAAGAATCCGCAACTATGAGAAAAGTATTAAGATAAAATCTAACCATAGCATTAAACATATGGATCCAAATCGGTCCCTTACGAAGTAGCGCATAAACTAGGGTTTAAGCTTCTGTCACTCTAGCAGCCCATCATCTAATTACTACTCCACAATGCATTCCCTTAGTCCCAAAGATGGTGAAGTGTCATGTAGTCGACGTTCACATGATACCACTTAGGGAATCACAATATACATATCATCAAAATATTGACACATATCAAATTCACATGATTACTTGCAACATGACTTCTCCCGTGACCTCAAGAACAAAAGTAACTACTGACAAATGATATTCATGCTCAAGGTCGGAGGGGTATTAAATAGCATAATTGATCTGAACATATAATCTTCCACAAAATAAACCATATAGTAATCAACTACAAGATGTAATCAACACTACTAGTCACCCACAGGTACCTATCTGAGGTTCCGGTACAAAGATTGAACACAAGAGATGAACTAGGGTTTGAGATGAGATGGTGTTATTGAAGATGTTGATGGAGATTGGCCTCCCAAGGATGAGAGTGTTGTTGGTGATGATGATGGCTTCAATTTCCCCCTCCGGGAGGGAAGTTCCCCCAGCGAAATCGCTCCACCGGAGGGCAAAAGTGCTCCTGCCCAAGTTTCGGCTCGAGACGGGGGCGCTCCAGCCCGAAAGTCGTCTCCTTATTTTTTCTAGGTCAAAATACCTTATATACCAAAAGATGGGCATCGAAGGTGGGCTGGGATACCCACCACCCACCAGGGCGTGCCTGGGGGGACTGGCGCGCCCTGGTGTCTCATGGGCACCAGGCAACCCCCTCTAGTAACACTTTTCTCTAGTATTTATTAGTTATTCCAAAATAATTCTCGTAAAATTTTAGCTCATTTGGAGAAGTGTGGAATAGTAACTTTGACGTAGCTTTTCCTGGTCCAGAATTCTAGCTGCCGGCATTCTCCCTCTTTGTGTAAACCTTGCATATTATGAGAGTAAAGGCACTATAATTACTCCATAAAACATTATTATGCATAAAAACATTATAAATAACATTAGTAAAACATGATGCAAAATGTACGTATCAACTTCCCCAAGCTTAGACCTCGCTTGTCCTCAAGCGAAAGCCGATATCGAAAATCATGTCCACATGTTGAGAGAGAGAGAGGTGTCGATGATAACAAAATACAGACATAGTAGCATCATGCATATTATTATAACAGCAACAAACTTTATCATAAAGCTCTTTCATATAACTTCTCATGAACAAGTAACAATTCATCACAACATTGAAGTAAAAAGCATAAACTTTATTGAAAACCAACAAACTATGTTCTTAGTCAATTTGACGACAATTCATCATATTTTCAGGCAAAGTCACGTATCGGAGCCTTTTGGCAATTCCAGATACTCAACCATCATTTAATCTTCTATGATTGTTAACACTCACAACATACAAGCAAAAAGTTTCAACCGGACACATAGAAAGATAGGGGCTTATAGTTTTTCCTCCCAACTTATTCACCTCAAGGGTGATGTCAACAATAATAACTCATGCTCACCAATATCCAACTGGATATATGTGCCTAGATCTTTCCCCACCACATGATGCTTACCACAGAGAAAATAAAAAGGAACAGAGAAGAATACTTTGACTCTTGAATAAAAGTAAATACATATAAGTAAAAGATAGGCCCTTCGCTGAGGGAAGCAGAGGTTTTTATTCGCTTTTTGGTTTGTATGCACAGTCTCTTAATGCAAAAGAACGTCACATTATACTGCCCCTTATGATAGCAACCTTTATTATGCAGTCCATCGCTTTTATTACTTTGCCATCACAAGTTCGTACAATGCTTAATTTCTCTTACACTAAATGATCAAACACATTTGGAAACAATTTTTATTGCCTTATTGCACCGATGACAACTTACTTGAAGGATCTTGCTCAATCCATAGGTAGGTATGGTGGACTCTGAAAACAAGAGTTTGGGTTTAAGGTTTTCGGATGCAGAAGTAGTATGTCTACTTAGTGCGGAATTTTGGCTAGCAAAGATATTGGGCAAGCACCACATGTTGAAGGATCTATGACAATATAACTTCTATGTGAATATGAACAAACATAAATCATTACATTGTCTTCCTTGTCCAACATCAACAATTGGCATAAGATATTTAGTGGGGGCTCACAATCATAAAATATGTCCAAGATAGTGTATTTTCATGTGAATCTTCCCTTCCCTTATTAATTCTTTCATCAGTTGCATCATTAACCAATGCTATTGGAACACCCATTATGCGGCTATATCTCCCACGTGTCGGAGCACGACTTAGAGGCATAACTGCATTGTAGGCAATGTCGCAAGAGGGGTAATCTTTACACATCCCATGTACTGAATAAGAAAGAGGTTCATAGTTGGCTTACAATCGCCACTTCACACAATAACATAAATAGCATGACAATCATCCAGATACAATCAAGGTCCGACTACGGAACCAAAATAAAGAAAACCCCAAATGCATAATGTCCCCGATTGCCCCAACTGGGCTCCACTACTGATCATCTGGAAAGGAAACATAGTATCGTCCTAAGTCCTCATCAAACTCCCACTTGAGCTCAGTCGCATCTCCTGGAATGGTATCATCGGTCCCTGCATCTGGTTTTGGAAGTAATCTGTGAGTCACGGGGACTCACTAATCTCACACCCTCACGATCAAGACTATTTAAACTTATGGGTAGGGAAAAGGTATGAGATGGAGCTGCAGCAAGCACTAGCATATATGGTGGCTAACATACACAAATGAGAGCGAGAAGAGAAGGCAAGGCACGGTCGAGAAACTGTGATCAAGAAGTGATCCTAGAACTACTTACGTTCAAGCATAACCCGAGACCGTGTTCTCTTCCCGGACTCCGCCGAAAAGAGACCATCACAGCCCCACACGTTGTTGATCCATTTTAATTAAGTTAAGTTTCAGGTTTTCTACAACCGGACATTAACAAATTCACATCTGCCCATAACCGCGGGCATGACTTTCGAAAGTTCAAAACCCTACAGGGGTGTCCCAACTTAGCCCATCACAACCTCTCACGGTCAACGAAGGATATTCCTTCTCCCAAGACGGCCCGATCAGACTCAGAATCTCGGTTACAAGACATCTCGACAATGGTAACACTAAACCAGCAAAGCCGCCCGAATGTGCCGAAAAATCCCGATAGGAGCTGCACATATCTCGTTCTCAGGGCACACCCGGATGAGACATCCTATGAGTAAAACGAACCCTCAAGTTGCCCCGATGTGGCCCCGTAGTCTACTCATTTCGGACCAACACTCAGAGGAGCACTGGCCCCGGGGGGGGGGGTTAAAATAAAGATGACCCTTGAGTCCGCGGAACCCAAGGGAAAAAGGCTAGGTGACAAATGGTAAAACCAAGGTTGGGCCTTGCTGGAGGAGTTTTATTCAAGGCGAACTGTCAAGGGGTTCCCATTATAACCCAACCGTGTAAGGAACGCAAAATCAAGGAACATAACACCGGTATGACGGAAACTAGGGCGGCAAGAGTGGAACAAAACACCAGGCATAAGGTCGAGCCTTCCACCCTTTACCAAGTATACAGATGCATTAAAGTAGACAATATATAGTAGTGATATCCCAACAATAAACATGTTCCAACAAGGAACCAACTCCAATCTTCACCTGCAACTAGCAACGCTATAAGAGGGGTTGAGCAAAGCGGTAACATAGCCAAACAACGGTTTGCTTGGACAAGGTGGGTTAGAGGTTTGACATGGCAATATGGAAGACATGATAAGCAAGTGGTAGGTATTGTAGCAGAGGCATAACAATAGAGCGAGCAACTAGCAAGCAAAGATAGAAGTGATTTCGAGGGTATGGTCATCTTGCCTGCAAAGTTCTCCGAGTTGACGTAAGCTTGATCCTCGTAAGCGTACTCAACTAGTTCCTCGATCACGTACTCGTCTCCCGGCTCTACCCAAAGCAATAACACAAGCAAAAGGAACCACGATCAACCACGATGCAATGCGCAAGCAACATGATGCAAAACATGGCATGATATGCGGGATGTGATATGCAATGCATATGCATGCTCCAGAAGGAAAAGATTGAACCAGGCCTCAACTTGGCAAACCAAGAGTGCCTCTAGAAAGATGAGTTGATTTCGGTCGAAATCGATATAAAGATCACCGAAATCGGATACACGGTTTGCAAATGGCAAGCAAAACAATAATGGCATAAATCTGCGATTAACAACACGAGGCCATCTAAATGCATCAAGAAAAATAAGCTACTGCACTCTAACATAGCAACAAATCACATGGCAGTGATCCACTCAAGATGCTTGTCAAAAGATGAACACTAAGCTACGGCTAAATCACACAATAGCAGGTTCAAACAAGCATGGCAAAAGAGCAAAAGATATCAGGTTCACAGACTTAGTGAGAATAACAAGGAGTCAGGATTTAACATTAGGAAGCAATGTTTAGAGCAAGAAAACAACATGCTACAGGAACATATCATGGCAAAGCAAGGCATGGCATGAAACTACACAAAGCATATAACAAAAGTCCCTTACTGACCATAAGCCAAAAGGGATCAGAAAATACAATGGCAACCATGTAAACATAGCAAGTTTCGTTAACAGATTGAGACTTAGCAGAAAACTAGAACATGACAAAAACAGAATTACGTAGGCATGTTTGTGAGCTCGATGCACTCACTACAAGGCATTGCATGACAAACTAAGCACACACCCAGCAAGAAGACATAATAAATAATCTAACCATGGCGAGAACACTCTCATAGCATGCATGGAACAACTACAACAACCTCGGCAAAATTTATTAACACGTAAACAATCTGCCAGGAACATTTTATAGCAAAAGTAGAGCAAGATTGAGTGATGCTAGGGTACTCCATTATTGCCAAAAAGACATGGATGGATAGAACATAACAATATCTCAATATCATCCTTACTGAACATGCTCAAAAGAGGCATGGATCACTTTGTAGCAACATGAATACATGTCATAAAAATATCATCAGGGAAATGACTTCGAAGAATTCTAAGTCCCTGAAATCAGCAACATCACGAGAGCTACTTTGCATGCTTGTGCTAGTCACCACAATGATTACAAAAATACATGGCATACACCCCTGTAAAGAAGGCATGGCATACAACAGAACACATGTAGGGCTCAAGTTCATAGGAGGCACACATTAAACATGGCAAAAATGACAAATGTCCATAATCTGTTAAGAATCTGAAATAAACATAACATAGCACTCTTGCAACAACATTTAGGGCATCAAGATGAACTCAAATGAACATGGTGCAATGGAATGAAACGAAGTACACATCCAGACGAACAATTTGATATGCTACACGCCCAAAACGGAGCCACGGATGCAAAGATATGACATGATGAAATATGCTAAAAATACTGGGGACCTAGGGTTTACTGTAGCCGATCTAGATCGGGCACGCCTCCCAAGGTTCGTCAGGGAGCTCGCCGGAGTTACTGTAAACGGCCAGAGAGGAAGGTGCACCGGCGAGGAGCGGTGATGGAGCTTGACGGGGCGGCGCCGGACTTCGGGAGCGGAGGCGGCGGGCGAGGCGACGCCGGCGAGGAGAGGCGACGGCGCGAGGCGGCCGGCGGGCGCGTGGGCTCGGCCGCGGCGGCGAATGGCGCCAGCGAAGGGGAGGCGGCGAGCGAAGGCAGCGCGAGGCACAGGCACTGGCGGCGGACGGCGGCCCGGCTTGGGCCCGGCGGGGGCCAGATGTAACGCCCTCGATGCGGCTATATCTCCCACATGTCGAAGCACGACTTAGAGGCATAACCGCATTGAAAGCAATGTCGCAAGTGAGGTAATCTTCACACAACCCATGTAATACATAAGGGAAAGAGATACATAGTTGGCTTACAATTGCCACTTCACACAATTACATGAATAAAGCATTACATCAACCGGATACAATCAAGGTCCGACTACGGAACCAAAATAAAAGAAGACTACCCCAAATGCTACACAGACCCCGATCGTCCCGACTGGGCTCCACTACTGATCAACTGGAAAACGGAACAACATAAAGAACAAGATCTTCAACGAGCTCCTCCTTGAGCTCGGTTGCGTCATCTGCACGGTATCCTCGGCACCGAACGTTAACAAATTCCCATCTACCCATAACCGCGGGCACGGCTTTCGAAAGTTCAAATCCCTGCAGGGGTGTCCCAACTTAGCCCATGACAAGCTCTCACGGTCAACGAAGGAATAGACCTCCTCCCGAGACATTCCGATCAGACTCGGTATCCCGGTTCTACAAGACATCCTCGACAATGGTAAAACAAGTCCAGCAAAGTCGCCCGATGCACCGACATCCTGATGGGAGCTGCACATATCTCATTCTCAGGGCAACACCGCATGAGACATCCTATGAGTAAAACCAGCCCTCAAGTTTCCTCGAGGTGGCCCCGCAGTCTACTCAGTTCGGACCAACACTTAGACCAGCACTGGCCCGGGGGGGTTAAAATGAGATGACCCTTGGGCTGGCCTAACCCAAGGGAAAAAGGCTAGGTGGCGAATGATAAAACCAAGGTTGGGCCTTGCTGGAGGAGTTCTATACAAAGCGAATTGTCAAGGGGTTCCCATTATACCCAACCGCGTAAGGAACGCAAAATCCGGGAACATAACACCGATATGACGGAAACTAGGGCAGCAAGAGTGGAACAAAACACCAGGCATAAGGCCGAGCCTTCCACCCTTTACCAAGTATATAGATGCATTAATTAAATAAGATATATTGTGATATCCCAACAAGTAAACATGTTCCAACAAGGAACAACATCTCCATGTTCCAACAAGGAACAAACTTCAATCTTCACCTGCAACTAACAACGCTATAAGAGGGGCTAAGCAAAAGCGGTAACATAGCCAAACAATGGTTTGCTAGGGACAAGGTGGGTTAGATGCTTGGTTCAACAATATGGGAGGCATGATAAGCAAGTGGTAGGTATCGCAGCATAGGCATAGAAAAAGAGCGAGCAACTAAGCAAGCAAAGATAGAAGTGATTTCGAGGGTACGGTCATCTTGCCTGAAATCCCGCAAGGAAGAAGAACGAGTCCATGAAGAAGACAAACGAACGTAGACGAACGGGTCCTCACAAACGCGACATTACCGGAATCAACCCGAAGAAGCAACACCAGAAAGAAGCACACAACATAGTAAACAACCAACACATGAACATGGTATGATATGCGGGATGCGGTATGCGATGCTTATGCATGATTTGCAAGGGAATGAAAGAACCTGGCCTCAACTTAGAAATCCAAGTGTGCCACTGGAAAGATGAGATGAAATTGCTTGAAAACTATATAAAGAACGCCAGAATCGGAGTTACGGTTTGGAAATGGCAAGCGATTCAAATATGGCACCGGTCTGCGATTTACAGCAAGTAGCCATCTAAATGCGACAAGATGAACATGCTACAGCACCCAAACATGACAACAAAATACATGGCAGGGATCCATTCATGATGCTTAACAAAAGACTAGCACTGAGCTACGGCCAATTCATCCATTAACAGGTTCAAACAAGCATGGCAAAAATGCATATGGTAAACAGATTTCAGACTTAGTGAAATTAACACTTGTCTGGAATTTCAGATCAGATAGCACTCTTTGGAGCAACAAAACTACATGCTACAGGACCTGAACATGGCAAAGTAAAACATGGCATGGAGCTACTCAAAAAGCTTAACAAAAGTCCCTTAGTGACCTTGAGCCAAAAGGGATCAGAAAACACATTTGCAAGCATGTGAACATGGCAAAACGTAATCAGTTTCCAGACTTAGTGAAAACTGGAGCATGCTGAAAACATATATCAAGTAGGCATGTTTACGAGCTCGATGCACTCACTACGGAGCAAGTCATGATAATCTAAGCATACACCCATCAATAATACACAAAATGCAAGCTAGACATGGCAAGAACAATAACATAGCATGCACGGATCAACTACAACATCCTCGGCAAAATCGCTAACATGTAGACAATCTGCCCAGATTCATGAAATGACAAAAGTAGAGCTCGATTGACTCAAGCTAGGGTGCTCCATAATTGCAAAAAAAAGATATGGATGGATAGAGAACTACAAGATTAACAAAACATCCTTACTAATCATCCTCAAAAGAGGCACGGGTCACTAGGAAACAACATGAACATATGGCATAATGAGATAAACAGATCAAGGACTTAGTGGAAATGCTAAGTCCCTGAAATCAGCATTACCAAGTGCCTCACTTGGCAAGCTTGTGCTAGTCACCACACACATCACAAAAATACATGGGTTGCACCTCAGGATAGATGGCAAAACATATAACAAAACACATGTAGAACTCATGGGCATATCATGCACACAATAATCATGGCAAAAATGACAAATATCTAAATGGAGCAGCAGATCTGACAATTATCTCAAGTAGCACTCTTCTAACAGCATTTCCGGCATCAAGATGAGTTCAAATGAAAATGACGCAATGGAATGAAATGATGTGCTCTCTGAGGCGAACATTTTGATATGTTATATGCTCAAATCGGAGTTACGGATGCGGAGTTACGACATGATGAATATGGGCATATGAAACATGGGAAACTCAGGGACTTGGTAGAAATTTAGACCTCGCGAAAAAAATATAAACCGGGCCGGAGGGAGTGGGCCAGTGGGGACGGAGCTGGGCCGGCTTGGCGCTGCGCTGGGCCTTGGCCCACCTGGCCGGTGACGAGGTGGCCCTCCTCCTCCTCGATCCCGCCTGGATCGAGGGAGACAGGGGGTGGCGGCGCACGTCGGCGGGACGCCGACGTCGGTGCGCGGCATGGGGTCGTCGGAGGGAGCGAGGGAGGAGGCGAGCCCGGCGCGGGACGGAGGGGCGGCCGGCGCCGGCGCGAGGAGCGGCGACCCGAGGCGGAGAACGGACGGGCGGCGACGCGGAAAGGCGGGGCGGCGCGCGGAGGCGAACGGCAGCGAAGGGCGGCGCCGGTGGGATGCGGCGAGCACGACGGCGGCGGAGCTAGGCACGGGAGACCCGCAGCGATGGCGGCGCAGATCCGGGTCCGGGTGGGCCCGTGATGGGCTCGGCGGGCCGCAGGGAGAGAGAGAGGCCAGCGGGGTGAGGTGGCAGCGTGTGAGTGGATGAGAGGGGCGGCCGAGCTGACGTGGCAGCCTCTGGTTGGCCGAAGTGATGTGGCGCCGGGGTGGACATGTCCGGCCGGCGCGGGAGGAAGTGTCCGGCGGCGCGCGGAGGAGTTTTTAGGGTTTGGACTGCGGGATTTTCGGAAGGGATCACATATTTATAGGTAGAAGGAGCTAGGAGAGTCCAAATGAGGTGCGGTTTTCGGCCACGCGATCGTGATCGAACGACCAAGATGATGGAGGAGGTCTAGGTGGGTTTTGGACAAAAATGGAGGGGTGTTGGGCTGCAACACACACGAGGCCTTCTCGGTCCCTCAGTTAATCGTTGGAGCATCAAACGAAGTCCAAATGGTACGAAACTTGATAGGCGGTCTAACGGTAGTAAACCAAGGCCGCTTGGCAAGTCTCGGTCCAATCCGGAAATGTTTAACCCCCACACATGAAAGAAAGGTAGAAATGACCACCGGAGGAGAACGGAGCGCCGGAATGCAAAACGGACAACGGGGTAAATGCTCGGACGCACGAGACGAACATGTATGCAAATGAAATGCACATGATGACATGATATGCAATGCATGACACGCAAGCAATGACAAGGCAACAACAGTGAATAACTGAACGACACCTGGCACATCGGTCTCGGGGCGTTACACCATATCAGGGCTCACGGGCCCCGCGGTTGGCGGCGAAGTGGGCACAGGCGCGGGCGAACCGGCGGGCGACACGTGGTGGCGGTGGGCGGCGGGATTTCTGTCCAGCAGCAGGCGGACACGTCCGGCCGCGCGGAGGGGAGAGGGAGCTAGGGTTTGATCCGGAATTTTCGGGGGAGGCACCTATTTATACATAGAAGGAGCTAGGAGACTCCAAATTGAGCATGGTTTTCGACCACGCGATCATGATCGAAGGACCGAGGTGATGGAGGGGGTTTAGGTGGGCTTTCGGCCACTTTGGAGAGGTGTTGGGCTGCAACACACACGAGGCCTTCACGGTTCCTCGGTTAGCCGTTGGAGTATCAAACGAAGTCCAAATGGCACGAAACTTGACAGGCAATCTACCGGTAGTAAACCAAGGCCGCTTGGAAAGTCTCGGTCCAATTCGAGAATGTTTAACACCCGCACACAAAAAGAGGCAAAAGGGGACACCGGAGGACATAGGAGTGCCGGAATACAAAACGGACAACGGGGAAAATGCTCGGATGCATGAGACAAACACGTATGCAAATGCGATGCACATGATGACATGATATGAGATGCATGACAAAAGACAAAAGAAACACGAAGACAAAACCCAACAATGAGGAAATATCATAACTTAGTGCCGAAAATGGCAAGAGTTGGAATAAAAATATGGCAAGTTACATATGGGGCATTACAACACTCCACCACTACGAAAGGATCTCGTCCCGAGATCTAGGACTGGAAAAACTCCGGATATTCGAAACGGAGGTGGTCCTCGCGTTCCCAGGTGGCTTCATGGTCGGAATGATGTGACCACTTCACTTTCAGGAATTTGATAGACTTGTTGTGAGTCTTGCGCTCATTTTCTTCAAGAATAGCAACATGATGCTCATGTTAAGACAGGTCTTCTTGCAGATCAATCTCTTCGAAGTTGATGGTGCGATCAGGAGTCTTGAAACACTTGCGAAGCTGAGACACGTGAAACACGTCGTGCACGTTTGCAAAGTTGGACGGAAGCTCAAGTTGATAGGCGAGATCTCCTCTTTCGCCAATGATCTTGAAAGGACCCACGTATCTAGGGGCAAGCTTCCCTTTGATACCGAAGCGATGAGTACCTTTCATTGGAGAGACGCGGAGGTAGACATGGTCTCCGATCTCGAAAGCCAAGTCACGATGCTTGCTATCATAGTAACTCTTCTGGCGCGATTGCGCGGCTTTGAGATTTTCATGAATGACTTTGCACATTTTTTCAGCCTCTGTTATCAAGTCATTGCCAAGAAGTTGGCGTTCACCAGTCTCTGACCAGTTAAGAGGAGTACGACACTTCCTGCCATAGAGAATCTCGAGTGGGGCCTTGCCCGAACTCGCTTGGAAGCTGTTGTTGTAGGAGAACTCGGCATATGGAAGACAATATTCCCACTTCATACCGAAAGAAATGACACATGCCCTGAGCATATCTTCAAGAATTTGATTAACTCGCTCGACTTGTCCACTAGTTTGAGGATGAAAAGATGTTCTAAAGCGAATGTTGGTGCCCATGGCCTTCTGGAAGGATCCCAAAACTTAGAGGTAAAAATGCTTCCACGATCTGAAGATATCAACTTTGGAATGCCGTGTAGAGAGACAATCCTGGAGGTATATAGCTCTGCCAACTGAGCTATTGTGATAGATTCTTTGATAGGAAGAAAATGAGTCACTTTAGTGAGCTTGTCGATGACAAAGAAGATAACATCATTGCCACGCTTGTACTTGGGAAATCCAGTCACGAAGTCCATGTCAATATGGTCAAACTTCCATTCTAGAATGGCAAGAGGTTTGAGGACACCAGCTGGCCGTTGGTGTTCTGCTTTCACTCTTCTGCAGACATCACATTCATTCACGAACTGAGCAATATCGCGCTTCATTCGAGTCCACCAATACGACTGCTTGAGGTCATGGTACATCTTTGTACTACCAAGGTGAATAGAGAGGAGTGAATTGTGAGCCTCATTCATAATGACTTTACGAAGGTCACCCTTAGGATCAATAATGCGATCCTCGAAGAATAGAGTATCCCTCTCATCAAGACAATAGCACTTGTACTTGGGTTGGCTCTTGGCAATCCCAATCTTCACCTTCTTCACCATAGTATCAAGAAGTTGAGCCTCACGAATCTGATCTTCCAAAGTAGGAGAGACTTGGAGGTTGGCAAGGAATCCTTGAGGAACAACTTGGAGATTAAGTTTGCGGAAAGCTTCACAAAGCTCTGGTTGGTAGGGCTTGAGAATCAAACTGTTGTAGTAAGCCTTTCTGCTCAATGCATCAGCAATGACATTGGCCTTGCCTGGAGTATATTAAATACTCGGATTATACTCTTGAATCATCTCGACCCAATGAGTCTGCCTAAGGTTGAGGTTGGGCTGAGTGAAGATGTACTTGAGACTCTTATGATCAGTGAAGATGTCCACTTTTCTTCCCAACAAGAGATGTCTCCACGTTAAAAGAGTATGCACAACTACCGCCAACTCGAGGTCATGAGTGGGGTAGTTCTTTTCGTTGGGCTTCAACTGGGGAGAGGTATAGGCCACAACTTTCTTCTCTTGCATCAACACTGCACCGAGACCTTGAAGGGAAGCATCACAGAAAATCTCAAACGGTTTGGATTCATCAGGAGGAGTCAGAACTGGAGCTGTGACTAACTTCTCTTTGAGGGTGTTGAAAGTGATGTCACATTCAGGCGACCAGATATACTTCACATGCTTCTGGAGGAGGTTGGAAAGAGGCTTCGCGATCTTAGAGAAATTCTCAACGAACCTTCGGCAATAGCTTGCGATCCCGAGGAAGCTGCGGAGTTGCTTCACATTCTGAGGCGGTTCCCAATTCACAATTGCAGACACCTTCCCAAGATTAATAGCTATGCCCTTGGCGGAGATGATATGCCCAAGGTAGAGAACCTCATCGAGCCAAAACTCGCACTTTGAAAACTTCGCATAGAATTGATGTTCTCTGAGTTTGTCCAGCACCAATCTCAAGTGCTTGGCATGATCCTCCTTGTTCTTGGAAAAGACCAAAATGTCATTTTGGTGTAAGGGGTTGAAGATGAAGTTCATCATGCGGGATGTAAGTGCATCTAGTGCCCCTTAGTGATTTTGGTGTATTGAAGACTTATAGGTTAAGGGACTAATGTGTTTGTGAGTGTACACAGGTCTATAAGTCTATGAGGAGTTTGATATTTACAGAGAAAGTCGACCCCTAAAAATGAAGTTCTTTGACTGAAGACTTTGGATTTCTGAAGACTTTGAAAGTGAAGAAATTGGTGTGACCTTGAAGACTTGGTATTCATTCGAGGAACATGAAGCGTGAAGACTTTTGTTTTCGTAGTTTCATTTTCTCTTTCTTGAGTCATAGGAAACACTGTACAGTTAAAGGGGGTCGAGGAAATACTAAGAAAAAATTTCCATGTGATGCTCAACTCAAAATCCTACACCTACCAATCCCTTCGAGTGATGCCATTGGAAATCTCATACAGTCCAGTCATATTCTTTAGTGACAGAGACGAAGTTCTTCTGGTCTCTGAGGAATCTGTTCTGGCTGAGGAGTTAGGAATTCGCCAGTGTGGATTGCCTACACAGTGAGGAACATGATAGCCCTGAGGATTTTGCTACTCAAAATTCCGACCGTTGCTGTGCTATGCGCTAGCTGTCCCAAAATATCTATCCACCTAACAGTCATATCATTGAAGGGCATTTATGTCTTATCATGTCGGGCTGCTCCCTAGGCTATAAATAGCCGCCCCCTACAACCACTAGCTGGTTGGCTGCTCCGAGAGAAACTAACACTTGTCATTTGAGAGCAACCCATCCTCCGAGGACTTTGAGCGAAAATCATCGAGTGAGGAAAAACCCAAACCCAAACACCTACAAACCCCAAGTGATTGAGCATCACTGAAGAGATTGATCCTGCGTGGATCCGACGCTTGTTACCTTTGAAGACAGTGCTTCTTCCAGACGGTTAGGCATCATGGTCTAGAGCATCTAAGAGAAATTGTGGATCGCCGAGTGACAAAGTTTGTGAAGGTTTGGAAGTTGCGTGAAGACTTACCACGAGTGATTGGGCGAGGTCTGCGTGACCTTAGCTCAAGGAGAATACGGTGAGGACTTGGTGTCCTGAGCTGTGTGCTCAGGACCGGGTGTCCGGGACCGTGTGTCCTCGAGTTTAAATACTCAGCCGCTCCAACCAGACGTACAACTGAGATAGCAGTTGGAACTGGTCTACCAAATCATTGTCTTCACCAAGCTTACTGGTTCTATTCCCTCAAATCTTTCATTCCTCATAACTGTGTTGTGTGCTTGTTCATATCTGTGTTTGAAGACTTTGACTGAAGACTTTCTCAATTTCCTCAGTTCAATTTCTTCGGTCTGTTTGTCTTCATCCTGTGTTATCCTGTGCTTACGCTTCCTGTACTCTGTGCCTGTCTTCATTTCATCATGATGACTATGCTTGTATTCTGTTATGTTTACTTTTGAGTACTCATTCCGCTGCTAGTAGTTCTTCGCCAAGGAATTTCCTCACCGGCAAATTCCTCAGTGAAGAATTTCATAAAAATCGCCTATTCACCCCCCTCTAGTCGATATAACGCACTTTCAATTGGTATCAGAGCAAGGTACTCCCTTGTTCTGTGTGATTTTGGTTTAATCGCCTGCAGTTTAGTTATGTCGACCGCAGGTATGAAGAAAGTGACATGCCCCATCTTTGACGGTCACGAGTTTCCCAAGTGGAAGGCCATGATGAAGAAGCGCATCATGGTGATGAACAGCCAGCTGTGGACCGTCACTGAGATTGGTCTGACCGATCTGTGCAAGATGGCGGAAGCTGATGACATTCACAAGTACACTCTTCTCAACCTCACGGCGAAGGATGCCATCTGCTCCTGTCTGTCTCAAAATCAGTTCAGGAATATCATGCATCTCGATCATGCAAAGCTCATCCGGGACCGTCTCTCTGAGGTCTATGAAGGTCATTGAACCTGTCATGATCCTTGGTTTGAGGACTTCAAGGAATCTCTCAAAGCGGTGACATTCGAACCAGAATCATCATCTTTTGCATCATGCCTTATGGCAAAAGATGCTGAGGTAACTGAATGCTACCTATCCGAGTCTAGTGATGATGAATCTGATGATGAATTTGGACCCAGCTATGTCAAACTTTCTTCCCTTGCCACTAAACAACAAAGAGCTTTGGAAAAAGTTTACTACATGGTAAATAAGAGCGATGATATGTTGTGTGAAGAAATGGATCAGTCAAAAGCTTTGGCTGAAAGTCTTCAGAGACTTCATACTAAGTATGACACCCTTCAAGATCAACATAACACTCTTTTATCTGATCAAGAGAAGCTTTCTTATGAATTTGTTCAAAGAAAGCAAGACCTTGAGAAGCTAAGAGTGAGTTATGAAGATCTTCAGAAGGAGCGTGATTCATTACTTGCTCAACAAATTAGTGCTTCTCAGGAAGAATTTCTTCCTCCATGCTTTAAGTGCATTGAACATGAATCTGCTAATTCTTCACCTGAATGTTCAAATGCTGCTAATGTTTCAAATTCTTCACATGCCTCTGCTATCACTAATTCCGCATCTGAGGACATTGCTAGTATCACTGATGATGCAGAGTTGAAGGAATTTTACATGACAGACATGTACAAAAGCATCAAAGGGCATCAGACTCTTTGTGATGTGCTTAAAAAGAAAATCCTCAACAGGAACCCTAGGAAAGAGGGTATTGCCTTTGAGAGGAAACTCAATGCTGATGGTACATATTGGAAGCGTGAGCAGTACACCAAAACAACATGGGTTGCTGCAAAGGGACCTCCAGTTGATCCATCTAACTTATCTGGATTTGCATGTGAATCTCCTTGTTCTGATGATGAGTCATTTGACTCCAACTATATACTGTTCAAAAATCAGAATGGTGAAGTATTTGCTAGATATGTTGGCACTAACTACAGGAACGGTTCCCCTATGAAGAAAATCTGGGTTCCCAAAAGATGCCTTGAAAATCTTCAGGTGAATGTCATAATGACGCCACCTATGAAGAATAGGAACCCTAGATCAAATTCTTCATATGGATCAAAGTCCTCATATGTACATCATCGTGCTAACCCGTCTGTTTCATAGGGAAGATCTAAGGATTATGGATATGTGCATTATTCTTCAAATCATTATGTCCATAAATCCTCAAATAATTTCTCTGCTTACTCTTATGCTTACTCTAACCCCTCTTATGTGAAACGAAATGGACTGGCTTCTATGCCATCCTTCTCGTATGGAGCTCGCAGAATGATGAACTCTTTGCCACCCCTTCAGATGTGGGTGGTGAAGAAAAAGAACTAATCTCTTCTGCAGGGTCAGGACTCCAGATGTACGTAATCGTCTGAAGAATTTGCTGGAGACCTGAGTATGCATGATAGGACGCAGGCTAATCATGAAGAAATGAACTTTCATTTCTCACGTCCTCATATTGCTTTATCTGTTCTGTTGCTTGATGACATTGATCTAATGAATTGGTGTCATATTCTTCACTGATGAAGTATATGAGTTTGTAAGATGCACTAATTCATCTGCAGGATGATCAACCCAAAGCCACTGAGTGGGTCCTCGGTAGTGGATGTACAAATCACATGACCGGTGACAAGAATCTATTGATGGATGCTCCATTATCTCTGTCGCATCTGAAGCATATCATCTTTGCTGACAAAGGCAAAAGTCAGGTATTGGGTCTAGGTAAAGTTGCGATCATCAAGGATCGACACATGGACAAAGTCATGCTTGTTGAGTCCTTAGGATACAACCTTATGTCTATCTCAATGCTTTGTGATCTTGATATGGTTGTTGCCTTTGGCAAATACCGTTTTGTTGTGGTTATGGAAGCTGACAATTCCAAAGTCTTCGAAGGCTTTAGGAGAGGTGACCTGTATATTGTTGATTTCTCTACAGGACCACAACTAGCCATGTGCCTACTTGCAAAAGCTTCAGAAGGCTGGCTCTGGCATCGATGACTTGGTCATGCAGGCATGAGGAATTTGCACACGCTTGCGAAGAAGAAGCATGTCATTGGCATCGAGAATGTCAAATTCCTCAAGGATCACCTATGCGGAGCCTGTGAAGCTGGGAAGATGACAAAGGCCAAGCATCCAGCGAAGACTATCATGACCACTACTCGCCCATTTGAATTCCTTCACATGGATCTCTTTGGTCCTAATCATTATTCTGCTATTTCAAATGAAGCATCTCAATATGGCTTTGTTATTGTTGATGATTACTCTCGTTATACATGGGTACACCTTGTTACTTACAAACATGAAGTGCAGGAAGTCTTCAAATGATTTTCCTCGAGGGCTTCAACCAACTTTGGTGTGAAGATCAAGCACATCAGAAGTGACAATGGCACTGAGTTCAAGAATTCTGGTCTCGATGACTATCTTGATGAACTTGGTATTACTCATGAGTTATCTGCTCCTTATACTCATCAGCAGAACGGCGTCGTGGAGCGCAAGAACAGGACTCTTGCTGAGATGGCTCGCACTATGCTTGATGAATACAAAATGCCTCGTCGTTTCTGGACTGAGGCAATTGATACTGCGTGCCACATCATCAACAGAGTATATCTTCACAAATTCTTCAAGAAGACTTCCAATGAACTCCTCACTGATAAGAAACCCAATGTAAGTTATTTCAAAGTCTTCGGTGCTAAATGTTGGATAAGAGATCCTCATCACAACTCAAAATTTGCACCGAAAGCACATGAAGGTTTTATGCTTGGTTACGGAAAGGACTCACACACCTACAGAGTCTTCAACAACGTTCTTCACAAGGTTGTTGAAACTGTAGATGTGCGGTTCGATGAAACTAATGGCTCGCAAAGACAGCACCTACCTACTGTGATAGATTAACTAGCACCTGAGGAAACTATCAAGTTCAAGGCTACTGAGGATGTCATTCCCACTGAAGAATCTGCTGAAGAATTCATTCCAGAACATGAAGAACGTCGAGCTAATGCACCTGAAGAAAATACTGAAGAAAATGGTGTTGAAGAGAATGCTGATCAAATTCTTCAACGGCAACCAGCTCATCCTCGCATTGCAAAAGAAGTGCAAGTTGAAAAGATCATCAATGACATCAAAGCGCCAGGTCCTCTCACACGCTCAAAAGCTTCACATTTATCTAACTTTTGTGGGCACTATGCTTTTCTCTCTATTACAGAGCCCACCAAGGTAGATGAAGCATTTCTGGAGCCTGAGTGGATTCAGGCCATGCAAGAAGATTTGGGAACTGGTCAAATGTCCAGATCCTCGCAAGCACAATATCATTGGCACAAAGTGGATCTACCACAACAAGCAAGATGAAAACGGCCTTGTGGTGAGGAATAAGGCACGGCTTGTAGCTCAAGGCTACACACAGGTTGAAGGAATTGATTTTGATGAAACTTTTGCACCTGTTGCTAGATTTGAGGCTATTCGCATATTATTTGCTTATGCTAACCATCATGATATCACTTTATATCAAATGGATGTGAAAAGTGCATTGCTCAATGGTAAGCTTGAGGAAGAAGTATATGTTGCTCAACCCCCAGGTTTTGAAGATCCAAAGAATCCTGACAAAGTCTTCAGACTCAACAAGGCCCTCTATGGCCTCAAGCAGGCCCCACGGGCGAGGTATGATACCTTGAAGGAATTCCTCATGAAGAAAGGCTTCAAACCCGGTTCACTCGACCCTACTCTTTTCACTAAATCTTATGATGGTGAATTGTTTGTGTGCCAGATATATGTTGATGATATTATCTTTGGCTGTACTGACCAACGTTATAGTGATGAATTTGCCTATATGATGAGTGAAGAATATCAAATGTCTATGATGGGAGAGTTGAAATTCTTCTTAGGTCTTCAAATTCGTCAACAACGCAATGGCATATTCATATCTTAGGAGAAATACCTCAAGGATGTACTGAGGAAATTCGGCATGCAAGATTGCAAAGGCATCAAAATTCCTATGCCCACAAATGGCCATCTGTGCACTGATGAAAATGGTATTGACTTCGATCATAAGGTATACCGCTCCATGATTGGCTCTTTATTGTACCTATGTGCATCTAGGCCAGACATAATGCTTAGTGTTTGCATGTGTGTCCGATTTTAAGCTACACCGAAGAAATCACACCATAAGGTTGTGAAGCATATTCTTCGATATCTAGCTCACACACCAACACTTGGATTATGGTACCCCAAGGGCTCGCTTTTGATCTCATTGGATATTCTGACTCTGACTATGTTGGTGATCATGTGGACCGCAAGTCAACATCTGGTACATGTCATTTCCTCTGATGATCCTTGGTCTGTTGGTCCTCGAAGAAACAGAATTGTGTATCACTATCTACTGCCGAAGCTGAGTACATTGCCACTGGTTCTTGCTGTGCTCAATTGCGATGGATGAAGCAAACTCTCAAGGACTACGGCGTCAACATGAAGAATGTGCCTCTCTTCTTTGACAATGAGAATGCCATCAAGATTGCTCACAACCCAGTTCAGCACTCGAACACAAAGCACATTCATATTCGTCATCATTTTCTTCGTGATCATGTGTTGAAGGGCGAAATTTCTATTGAGCATGTGAAGACTGAGAATATCTAGCCGATATCTTCACAAAGCCCTTGGATGAGAAGAGATTTAGCAAGTTGTGGTGTCCAGCTAAATATCCTAGAATCTTTGAATGTTCTTTGAAAAGGACACTCATCCTAACACTTATGCAAAATTGATGACTTAGATGTGCAACACATGAAGAAGCGTTTTTCTTCAATCAATGAAGAATAACACTCTTAGTGTGAAGAAATTAACGAAGAATTTGATTCTCAGAACCCTACGATAATTCGACGCGGTGTCTGAAATCATCATTCTTATACGGTGGGTCACGCCACCACCAAAAGTTGAAATTCCTCAATTGATCATATTCTTCAACTTTGCACTGTCTTCACTGTTTCCGTCGTTTTTCTTCATTTGCTATATATATATATATATATATATATATATATATATATATATATATATATAAGTTTATGTCCTCTACAACATTCACTTATTGCTAATTCTTCAAGTTGGTTTTTCTGCTAAGTGAATGTGATCGGACCCTTCCCCTCTATGCTATACTCAACCCAATCTGTTCACAAATTCTTCATGTGCGCTCTATTAGAAACTCGTTCAAAATCTTCACTGTGTCCTTGTCAGCTGAAGAAATTGTGAACGGAACTTTAAAACCTATCTTATCTAAATTTTCGGCTTTGCCGCTCAAACCGTTCCGCATCCGATGATACACTTATCCATTCACCCACGATCGCACATGATCTCCACCTCTCAGTACGTGGGTGACACATGTCAAGCGAATGAGAAGGGTTGGGGGCACGTTCGTCCAATTTCTTCGAGTGAACAGTTTTTCACCATGGCTATAAATACCCCTCCTTCCCTTCCTCACTTCTTTTACTCCGCTCGACCTCTCTCCAGCTCGAGCTTCTCAAACCCTAGCGCCGCCGCTACTTCATCGTCGCCGGTGAGGAAGAGCTTCACTGCCTCGACCTTGTCGCCGACGTACTCGCGCCGACCACGGAAATCTTCACTCCACCGCCATCGTAGCCGTCTTCCTCCGCCAATTTAGGGCGTGGAAGATCTACACAGACGAACTTCACCTCTCCACTTCACTGTTCGTTGTGTTCTTCGTTCAGGGCAATTAAAAGTTACTTTTACTGCCCTCATTGATTCGAATAATTATCTTCAAAATCTTCAAAGGTGTTTTTCTTCATACCTTCACACACTAAACACCTCACAAGTCATCTGTTCTTGATTCGTTTCTCTAAGCATCATTTTTCTTCAAGATTCCTCAATTGCGTGGATCTTCGATCTATACAACTCTGGAACCTAAGACAAAGAACGCTTAGTGAAATTCTTCCAGACTCATCTGGTCAAATTCCTCAAACTTGTTCTTTTTTGAAAAACCTTCTGAGAACGCATATGACCTCTCCAAATTCCTCGCAACTATACTCTGTTCATAGGTACTCATGTCAGCTGCTGAATCACTAGGTTCTCATCAACTTAGCTCATTTGCAGCATTCCTCGAAGAAAATTTGCATACTTCTTCAGAGAATTCAATTGTCCAAATTCCTCAACTGAAGAAAATGGCTGACGGTAAGAAGCCACAAAAAGAAGGAAAGAGGCCTGAAGTCAATACAACGTTTGAGATCCCTGATGAAATATATGCTGGGTACTGCACACCTACTGAGGAAACCAAGAATGAGCGCAAGGTGCGCATTTAGAAGATAGAGAGGAGATGGGCTAGAGAGTGGAGGGGGTACAAATATGTCACTCCCAAGTACATGAAGAAATTCACACTCAATCCTCCATGCCCAAGACCTGCATTGGCACCTGGCCAAATAGCTGATCCGACCAGCCTCAACTGCGGTGAGGACTATCCTGACGAATGGGCCAAGCGCCAAGCCAAGTTGGCTAAGCAAGCCAGAGAAGCAGTGAGGAAATTCAATGAAGACTCTGCTGCTCCTGCTGCCTCTACTGAGGCCTCTTCTGTCAAGCCGAAGAAGGCTATGTCAAAGAAGCCTGCGTGCAAGACAAGTGCTTCACCAATAATGCCCTCAAGGCCAAGCTCATCAGCAATGCCCTCACGGCCAGAATCCTCAAAGCCCTCACGGCCAATTCCTCATGATGCTCCTGCTCCCTCAAAATCCTCAGCTCCTCCAAAGTCCTCAGTTGTTCCAACAAAGTCCTTAGCACCTGTGCATCTTGCCTCATGCCAAAGGACTGCAGGCATGTCCATTGCCTCAGGTGTCTCAGCTAGTTCCTCGGCTGCACAAACTTCCTCAACGGGACCCTCTCTACTAAATACGAAGGCCACTGCTGGACGAGGTCCTCGCCCTATTCCTCAGAAGAAGCAAGTCGCCTTCCAAGAGCCGTCTGATGAAGACGAAGCTGATGATGATGAACTTGCATAAATCATCAGAGATAGGCAAGTCAAGGCCGCTAGAGCCAAGGGAATAGATGTGCCACTGCTTTTGTATCCCAAGTTGATCCTCGAATACATTGATGTTTGGCACAAGGACCCCAACACTCCCATGCCTGATTTCAAGCTGACTCCTGGCCAACGTCACATGCTGACTCACTTCATACAAGAAGAGAAATGGAAATTTGAACAGGGGAGGAGAGTGAAGAAAGCGCAGTACAAGAAAGAGCGCTTTCTGAAGCAAAACGTTCTGAAGCTTTCACCTGAAGAACTTGTTGCTCTCCAATCAGAAATCAAGAAACGGAGTGATGAATTCGATCGCTATTATGCTGATTGGCTGGGAGCCAAAGTCAGATTTGTACAGATAACAGAACAGTTCACCTCCAATGTTGCAGCCCCAACGCAACAGGAAATTCCTCAGGCTGAAGCATATGCTCAGCCTACTGAAGAAAATGCCAGCACCACTGATGACAATCAGGCTGCTGAAGAAAATGTGAGTTCCAGGGCTGATGACTGCATTCCAGCCGCTGAAGAAATTGTCAGGGCACCCACTAGTGGTGCGCCTGAAGAAAATGAAGAAAATCAACCAGATTCCTCTGCTCCTCCTGCGCCTACACCAACTCCAATCCTTCCATCTGCATCAGATGTGAAGAAGACCAAGGTTGTGGAGCGTGCAGCAGTGAAGAAAAGGAAAGCATCAGCTGCTTCAGATTCTTCATCTCCGAAGAAGATGAAGCCTATGACAAGTTCATTTGCTAATCCCATTGATGTTGTTATCATCTCAACCAGGCCATCAAAGGACCTTGTTCCTTTTGGTGAAGAATATGAGATCCCTAGCGGATCTGATGAAGAAAATCATTCTGCTGCTTCTCAGAGTAGATTGATGAAGAAATTGAAGTGGATACGATCCCTTCAACACCTGTCATCTCCTCGCTCATGCCTCAGTTCACAGCTGAAGACGCCGGTGTTGAAGAAATGGAAGATGAAGATGTGTACGTTGGCTTCTCCACACTAGTAATAAGTGATGAATTCTGGGAAAGTCAGCATCCAAACTCTCCAATGTTCACACCGTTGCAGCAAATACCTCAGTCGCCTGCACAAACTGTTCAAATGGGCTCTAAAGAAACTCACCCCACTTCATTTGTACATGAGGAAATTCCAGCCACTAGCGCTGAAGAAACTGCTGCTGCTGAACATATGAAGACACAGACTGCCACTGAAGAGGAACCAGAAATTCCTCAGCCTGACGAACCTGAGATTGTGATACCTAAAGTCGTGATGCAAATCACTGACACTCCTCTGCCCAAGCCAAAGGATCCATTCTCACGCAAGCAAAATTTCAAGGCTGATGATTTCTTCGGCGAGCATGTATTCTTCGAAGACTACAACCCTTATAACTCTGCTCGCATTAGGAAGAGGCGTTTCTGGACTGCTAGTCAAGCCAATTTCTATTCCTTAGTGCTGTTCAACAAAGAGAAAATCTTCTACCATGAGCATATTCCTCGCGTGGATATGGAATCTCTGCCGTGCTTCGCACCAGTCCTCAGCGTTCTTCACGACGCTGGACTGTTAAACTTTTGTTCTGACATCTGCGATTGGAATGAAGAACTGATTCTTCAATTCTATGCAACGCTGCACATCACAGGAGATTCTAAAGATGTGAATTCATGGGTGCTGGACTGGATGTCTGAAAACACTCACTACACTGCACCAGCTTCTGAATTGCTTTGTGCCTTACCACTCAGTCCTCCCCTTGAAGAAGCTCGTTGCATCTATAGTGAACCTAAGCTTACAAATCACTACATGCAGGTGCTGATGAAACCTTTGAAGTCAGGTCAGGCACCAAGAACCAAATTCCTCGTGAAGGAATTGCTTTATGTGCCCAGAACTGTCTATCATATTCTTACGAGGACAATGAGTCCTATCAAAGGCCACGACTCATCTGATGAGGAAATTGTTGGCATCATGAAGAATCTGGTATTCAACGTCATTCATAGCATTCCTGTCAATTATCACGATTTCTTCATGAGGACTCTGGCAAATGTTGCACTATCTCTGTTTGAGCTGAAGCCTTATGCACCTTGGATTATGAGATTCCTCAGGACAAGGTCTTCACTCAACTACAAAGCTGATTTTCAGAATCACCTCAGCTACTTGCCCCCAATTGAAGTCCTCAAGCAGACATATTCCTCAGTTGATGGAGAGGGCAAGGAACCAGCTGTTATATCTGAAGGCATTCGTCCATTGGTTGGTCAATTTCGCAAAGCTGCCTCTTATTCCACCAATGATGACTCTGCCAATGCACCCAAATCTACTCCTCAAGCCACTGCTCCTCGTGTGATGACTGATCGTGAGCTTCTGCTTAGTCTTCAACAGAAGGTGTATCGAAATCATAAATGGGTTAAGCGTCAGTTTGGTTCATTTCTTCACAACATGACTGCTACACACAATGCAGTGAAGAAAAACAACTACTACCTCCATCAAGTCTTCGGTTGCACCTGGGCAATCCTGTCACATCTGTATGGTGAAGACGATCTGAAGAAAATGGGTCTCAAGGAAGATTTTGACTGGTCTGCACC
Source organism: Triticum dicoccoides (assembly GCF_002162155.2). Taxonomy (NCBI): domain Eukaryota; kingdom Viridiplantae; phylum Streptophyta; class Magnoliopsida; order Poales; family Poaceae; genus Triticum; species Triticum dicoccoides. The sequence continues at coordinate 309,131,770 of NC_041384.1, forward strand.
TCCACCGAAGAAATTCAAGAAGGTCAAGGTTCCTTCTTTGGTGGCCAACTCATATTCTTCATCGCGCGACACTGATGAAAATGAAGACTTGGACGACACTGCGGCAGGCCCTACTACAACAAACGACCCCAACAATGCTGGCGCTCCTTCTTCAACTTGATATTCTTCAGGGGCGTTACTCCTCATATTCGATCCTTTTGGTCATTTGATGACAAAGGGGGAGAATTTTGAGTTAGTCTTCAAGCGGGTCTTTCTATATGGGCGTTTTTTTCAAGTTACAACTCTCGTTCTTCTAAGACTTTATTGGATCGAGTTGTAAACTTAAACCCGATGGTGCTCTGATACTCTTGATACATTTTTCTGCATGCTTATTCCTCGTTGATATTATTGCACGCATGTTGAATTACATCAGTCACCATATTTCATCATGCATTTCAAATTCTTCACTGTTATATGTCAAATGCGTGTATGAATTACAAGATATAGGTGGAGATCTCCATGATTCAACTCTTCAAGTGTGCATTGCTCTCAAAATCAAATTCCCCACTATGCACATCTTCAGGGGGTGTTCTTCTATATCTTGCAATCAAATTCCTCAATATCAGTATTTACACTTCATATGTTTATCCCAGTTGAAAACTTAACCTATATTGTCATCAATCACCAAAAAGGGGGAGATTGTAAGTGCATCTAGTGCCCCTTAGTGATGTTGGTGTATTGAAGACTTATAGGTTAAGGGACTAATGCGTTTGTGAGTGTACACAGGTCTATAAGTCTATGAGGAGTTTGATATTTACAGAGAAAGTCGGCCCCTAAAATGAAGTTCTTCGACTGAAGACTTTGGATTTCTGAAGACTTTCTGAAGACTTTGAAAGTGAAGAAATTGGTGTGACCTTGAAGACTTGGTATTCATTCGAGGAACATGAAGCGTGAAGACTTTTGTTTTCGTAGTTTCATTTTCTCTTTCTTGAGTCATAGGAAACACCATACTGTTAAAGGGGGTCGAGGAAATACTAAGGAAAAATTTCCATGTGATGCTCAACTCAAAATCCTACACCTACCAATCCCTTCGAGTGAAGCCATTGGAAATCTCATACAGTCCAGTCATATTCTTAAGTGACAGACACGAAGTTCTTCTGGTCTCTGAGGAATCTGTTCTCACTGAGGATTAGGAATTCGCCAGTGTGGATTGCCTACATAGTGAGGAACATGATAGCCCTGAGGATTTTGCTACTCAAAATTCCGACCGTTGTTGTGCTATGCGCCAGCTGTCCCAAAATATCTATCCACCTAACGGTCATATCATTGAAGGGCATTATGTCTTATCATGTCGGGCTGCTCCCTAGGCTATAAATAGCCGCCCCCCTACAACCACTAGCTGGTTGGCTGCTCCAAGAGAAACTAACACTTGTCATTTGAGAGCAACCCATCCTCCGAGGACTTTGAGCGAAAATCATCGAGTGAGGAAAAACCCAAACCCAAACACCTAAAAACCCCAAGTGATTGAGCATCACTGAAGAGATTGATCCTGCGTGTATCCGACGGTTGTTACCTTTGAAGGCTGTGCTTCTTCCAGACGGTTAGGCGTCATGGTCTAGAGCATCCAAGAAAAATTGTGGATCGCCGAGTGACCAAGTTTGTGAAGGCTTGGAAGTCGCCCGAAGACTTACCACGAGTGATTGGGCGAGGTCTGTGTGACCTTAGCTCAAGGAGAATACGGTGAGGACTTGGTGTCCTGAGCTGTGTGCTCAGGACCGGGTGTCCGGGACTATGTGTCCTCGAGTTTAAATAATCGGCCGCTCCAACCAGACGTACAACTGACACAGCAGTTGGAACTGGTCTACCAAATCATTGTCTTCACCAAGCTTACTGGTTCTATTCCCTCAACTCTTTCATTCCTCATAACTGTGTTGTGTGCTTGTTCATATCTGTGTTTGAAGACATTGACTGAAGACTTTCTCAATTTCCTCAGTTCAATTTCTTCGGTCTGTTTGTCTTCATCTTGTGTTATCCTGTGCTTACGCTTCCTGTACTCTGTGCCTGTCTTCATTTCATCATGATGACTATGCTTGTATTCTGTTATGTTTACTTTTGAGTACTCATTCCGCTGCTAGTAGTTCTTCGCTAAGGAATTTCCTCACTGGCAAATTCCTCAGTGAAGAATTTCATAAAAATCGCCTATTCACCCCCCCTCTAGTCGATATAACGCACTTTCACGGGAGAATGTTGGAGGAGCATTGACAAGGCCGAAAGACATGACAGTGTATTCATATGAACCATAGCTTGTTCTGAATGCTATCTTGGGGATATCTTGTTCACGAATGCGAATCTGATGATAGCCCATACGGAGGTCAAGCTCAGAGAATACTTGAGCACCTTTGAGTTGTTCGAAAAGCTCATTGATGTTGGGAAGTGGGTACTTGTTCTTTATGGTCTTCTTGTTCAATGGACGGTAGTCGACACAAAGTCGGTCCGTTCCATCCTTCTTCTTGACAAAAAGAACACCACAACCCCATGGAGAAGAACTTGGTCGGATGAGACCCATACGCTCTTGAATATTGAGTTGCTTCTTCAGCTCCTTCAACTCTTTAGGTCCAAGCTTGTAAGGACGTTTGCAAACAGGTTCCGTGCCAGGCTCAAGATCGATGACGAATTCAACTGGCCGGTGAGGAGGCATTCCTGGAAGCTCTTCTGGAAAGACGTCTTGATATTCACAAATGACTGGAATCTGAGAGATGGCATCCAACTCGCCCTTCTCATTGAAAGAAAACAGTCGAATGGTATCGTCACGAGCGGCAAAGACAATCACATCCTCAGACAAGTGTGTCAATTGAATCTGCCTGGCAGCACAATCAAGTTGAGCCTTGTGCTTAGAAAGCCAGTCCATTCCAAGAATAAGATCAATATCCGAGTTACCAAGGACCACTGGAGAGGACAGAAATTTATAGTTTCCAAACTGAACAAAGACATCGGGAGCAACCAAACTAGAAGTCATAAGCTTTCCGGGAGAAACAACTTGCATGACTTTGGGCAAAACCTCTGTGTCAACATTGTGCTTCGATGCAAAAGGGAATGACAAGAAAGAATGCGATGCACCAGTATCAAAAAGAACTCTTGCAGGAATATCTTTAACAGGAAGGTTACCCATGATCACTTTTGACGAGTCCTCTGCCTGAGCTGCGTTCATCATGTTGACCTTTGCAAACTTGGGATTATGCTTGACCACTGCATTGCTGGCAGATCTCACAGGAGGAGGAAGACGCCTTTGGTTGAAGCATTTGTTTGCATACTGACCCTTCTGCTGACACTTGTTGCACGTAACCTCTGAAAGCGGACGGTGATACGGAGCACTTGATCTTGGAGCATGAGACAAAGTCTTGTTCTGAAAGCCTGGGTTGGGTGGGTGGGAAGATCCATTGCCACCTTTGCTCTTCTGCTGATAAGGCTGACGGAACAGAGGAGGAGGAGGCAACCAATACTTTTGCTGCTTAGCTACCACTTGACTTGAGGAAGAAGGAGTTGCATCCCTGACTCTCTTCCTGGAAGCATCACACTTGAGTTGAGCAGCTTCTTGCTTCAGTGCCATGTTGTAGAATTCATCGTACTTCTTCGGCTCAAAAAGCACAAGAGCTAGTTGCAGATCTTCTCTGGGGCCACCTCTGAACTGATAAATCATGCTCTTCTCGTCAGGGACGTCTTGCTTAGAGAAACGAGCGAGCTTCTGGAACATGATGTTGTACTGGTAAACAGACAAGCTACCTTGCTTCAGATTGCGGAACTCCTCATGCTTGCTCTCAACAACACTCCAATCCTCTAATCCCGTGTCCCGATGTTTCGATGAGATGGTGGCTATCGTTTTCTGGGGGAGTCGACCTTGACGATCCGACTACGAACGTGCGAGACGTCGCGCCTTAGCAATCGCTAAACCATCTTCCGAGGGTTATTGACCACGCCGGAGCATGATCAACCTGACCACGAGGGTCTGTTTCTTGCAAGCAAACGAAGAACAAGCAAGAAACTGAGATTGCAATCGGGATATTGCGAATATAAGATGAAAGCTTCATTGATCAATGTGGGGTTCTGTGACGCCTTGGTCTGGTCGTTGAACACAAACGAAGTACGCGAAGTTGCAGCTATCGAGAACTTTTAATCTAAACAAAACCCAAAGCCTAAACGATGCCCTAAGGACTGTATATATGGAGGAGAGAGGGGGAATTTCGTGGCCCTTGGTGGAGGGGTCCGAAACCAACCCTAACTCTTGTTTCCCCACACATACGGACTCTAAAAACAGCCTATACTTAAGTACTTCGAAAATACATGGGCCTGGCCCACTAATAAGGTGACGCGGCACCTAAAATAGCCTCTGGACAAAATTTATGAAGTGGCATCTTGTATATTTCGTCCCATGCTTCATGCACTCATGATGGACTGATACATTGTCCTAGAACTCTCTCGGAGATCAAGAAGTGCCAGAAGAGCTCTCTTCCTGAGATAGGGCCTCGACCATGGCGAATGGGGCTCGCCATTGAGGCTAGGGCCCAAGAGCTTCTGGCGGAGGCAAACAGGAAGTCTAAGCAGAGGGAGAGGGAGTTGGAGGAGAGGATGGCTAGTCTGTTGGAGGCGGAGAGGAACCGGAATGACGTGTCTCACTGGGCCCTATACGAGCTCCTCGTGGTGAGTTTCTCCTACATATTCGCCAAATCATGCATGTAATGTTCGTTTCATTACTAACTAATATGACTGACTCGTGAAAAAAATGTGCAGTCCGTGTGCGAGAAAAATGGTCAGAGCCCTCTGCTGATGCCCAGATTGGTATAGGGGACACTTTGAGTTTCATTTGAATGGTCATTAGTTACTAGTATTCACATTTTAGTTGCATCATGCTAACGAGACATTGCAAATGATCTTTGGTGCAGCGTGCGACCCAACAAGCATCGACCTATCCTTCTCCGTCTCGCACTGGCGCAACCCCGACCCCGTCCGGTCCTTCTCCGTCTGGCACTGGCGCAAACCCGACCGGTCCTTCACCTCCTTGATGACGGTAAGTTTTCCCAAGTATTTTGCTTACGAAATGCATAAAGACCTAGCCTTAGCTTTATTTCCTCCAAAATGCTTACCATAATGACCTAGACTTAGCTTATCTTCCTCCAAAATGACATAATTAGCTTACTTAGCTCCAAAATGATCTATACTTAGCTTTGTTTCCTCCGAAATGACCTAATTTAGCTCTAATATGCTAAGTTAACTCTAATATGCTTAGTTACCTAGGTTTGCTCAATAATGACATACACTTAGCTTACTTTTGTAAAAAATGGCGTAATTAGCTTACTTAGGTTTGAAATGGCATAACAATCTTGGTAACCTCATATATGTCATATAGTTAGCTTATTTTCCTCGAAAATGACATAATAAGCCTAATTAGCTCCAAAATGATCAATTTTACCTAAGTTAGCTCTAAGTTATCTCTAAAATGCTAAATTAGCTCTAATATGCTTAGTTACCTAGGTTAGCTCAATAAAGAACTATAATTAGCTTACTTATGTCAAAAATTGGCATAATATGCTTAGTTAACTCAAAAATGACATAATTAGCTAGGTTAGATCCAAAATGACCAAGTTTACCTGGGTTAGCTTCAATATGATCCATTTTACCTAGGTTAGCTCCAAAATGACCTATTGACCTAGCTTAGCTCTAAAATGACCTACACACTTAGCATTTTTACCTAGATTAGCTAAAAATGGCATTTTTACCTACCTTAGTTAGAAGAAGAAGAAGAAGATAAAGAAGAGGAGAGGAGAAAAACAAAGAGAAGATAAATTCTTCTTCTTCCTCCTCTTCTTCTAGCTAGTCTTCTTCTTCTTCTTCCAACTTTCATCTTTCCCAATTTGCAGATTTGCTTTTGATGAGGAAGCTTGCATGATGGAGTGACTCTTCTCCTTGTGCTTCCTTTTAGTTTATGGAAACTTGTTGGAAACTTGCTTTGGATATGTATGTATGGATATGTTGTTGGAAACCATTATATATGTTGGATATGTTATTCGAAACTTGTATGTTGGATATGTTGAGTGGAAACTTATTGTTTGTATGCTTGTTGAAATTATTTTCAAATGTATATATATGTGAAATTCTGTCAAATTGAATGAATTAAAGAAAAAACAGAAAAAATAGGGGCTATACAGGCATTTTGCCATCAGGCAGCAGACGGCAAAGCTGCCATGTGGCAACTACCTGTGCAACCTGGGGTGCACCGGGCTAGCCTATTTGGCGGCTTTGTTGTGTGCTAGCAGACGTCAAAGACCTTTGCATCTTTGCCGTCTACCAGCAGACAACATAGCATGCCATGTGGCAGCTACCTGGCCTAGCCTATATGGGCACTTTGCCGTCTGTTGGCAGATGGGAAAGATGCAAAGGTCTTTGCCTTCTGCCAACAGACGTCAAAGAATGTCGTTAACCCCTTAACGGAGCTAAGCTGCCACATGTGCCGTCCAGGATCTTTGCCATCTGCCAACCGACGGCAAAGGCCTTTGCGTCTTTGCCATCTACCAACAGACGGCAATGAGTCCTTTGCCGTAGCTTATTCAGCCGAACCTGTCGTTGTTTGCTGGCTAACGGCAAAGGCCTTTGTCGTTCGCCAGGCATGCCTTTGCCGTCAGCCATGGAGGACAACAAAGTGCCGAATTCCTGTAGTGATTCATTACTCGCCCAACAGATCAGTTCCGCTAAGGAAGATTTTGAGCCACCATGTGTTAAAATGCCTTGAGCGAGATAATGATGTCTCCATTGCTGAATGTTCTACTACTGCTGATGTTGCAATATCTTAAACCGCCAATGAGGAAACTAACCCCTCTTCTGAGGAAACCACTACTATTGCTGAAGAGAATGCCAGGTTGAAGACATTGCTTGAAAGAGGCATGTATGAAAGCCTCAATGGGCATCATACACTATGTGATGTCCTCAAGAAATAGATTCTGAACCAAAACCCTAGGAAAGAGGGTGTTGGGTTCGAGAGGAAAATGAATGCTGATGGTTCTTACTGGAAGCCTGAGCAGTACCCCAAAATTTCAAAGGTTGCTGCGAAGGGCCCTTCAGTGGACCCATGCACCTTATCTGCTTCACTTGTTGTTGGGGATATACCCTGTGGTATGACCCGGCTGGAATGTTAAACCGGCTGGGACTTGGTAAACCGGCGGATGGTAAACCGGCGGATGGTAAACCGGCGGAGAGTTAAGACAGAGAGTCAAGACAGATGGCTAAGACAGACGGTAAACCGGCTGGTGTTAAACCGGCAGACAATGTTAAACCCGCAGACAATGTTAAACTGGCAGAACCATGTTAAACCGGCAGATCAATGTTAAACCGACAGACGTTAAGAAGCCCAGGAAGGGAAGTCAAAATAGTTTAAGTTAAAGTCCGAGTTGAACTCCACATGTAACCCGCTCCTTCAACATATATAAGGAGGGGCAGGGCACCCCAAGAGGGACAAGTTCCACAAGTTGGACAAGTTAGGTTTAGACAATAGCTATCGAGATAGAGCACTTTTGTAACCGTGATCATCATCATCAATATCAATGAAGCAGGATGTAGGCTTTTACCTCCACCGTGATGGGCCGAACATGGGTAAAACATCGCGTCTCTCGTCCCGCTCAACCCCTCTCAATCTACCACATAGATGCGTTGGCCTCGCGACTAAGTCCTGACACCTAGGACATCTGTCGTGACAATTCCACGACACTTGTGCTAATCCCATTATCATTGATGAATCTTTTGACGCCAATTATAAGCAATTTAAGAATCAAAATGGTGAAGTGTTTGTCAGGTTCATTGGTACTAACTGCAAGAACGAGCCACATTTGAAGAAGATCTAGGTGCCCAAAAGTTGTCTTGAGAAGCTTCCCATGAATGTCATCATGACACCGCCTGGGAAGAAGACAAACCCCAGATCAAAGGCTTCATATGGCCCAAAGGCTTCATACAGACAGAGCACCTCACAAGGTCACCCTAACGCCAATGTTTTGCAGGGAAACCATACTCAAACTTATGAATATGAGTGTGCTTATTCAAACCACTATGTTCATGAAACAAAGAACTTTTCTACTTATTCTTATGAGTATTATTCACCTCCTGCAAGGCTATTTGCTAGGGCTCCAAAGCCAAAGTTCTCAGAAATTGCACTAAGACTCATTGCTTCTAAGCCACCCCTGAAGATGTGGATGGTTAAGAAGAATTAAGTTTCTGTTACAGGGAAAGGTCTCCAGCCGAAAATCAAAGTATTCTGATGCTAATGCTAGGGACCTAAAAACATCTTGTGGGATGCAAGATAAAATGCCAGAATGGTCTTACCATTTATTTCATCCCAGGATTTCTTGGTAAGCATCCTATCTTACTTAACAAGAATCTCAACTTCGATAATATGCTTGTTCATTACATGTTTGTGCTTCACTATACTCTTGGTGAAGCCTATCCCACTAACTGCACTATAGGGTATGACTCTGAAAGCTACTGAGTGGATCATGGATAGTGGATGCACTAACCACATGACTGGTGATCGAAGTCTTCTCATGGATTCAACCCTACGACCATCTACTAAAAGTCACATCATGTTCGCTGACACTAGTAAAACCAAGGTATTGGTCCTAGGTAGAGTTGCAATCTCAAAGGATCAGCACATGGATAAAGTGATGCTTGTTGTATCCCTTGGATTCAACTTAATGTCTGTCTCAATGCATTGTGATCTGAACATGATTGTGATATTTGGAAAATATTGTTGCCTTGTGCTTATGGAATCTGACAAATCTCTAGTCTTCGATGGGTATCGAAGAGATGATCTGTATATGGTAGATTTCTCTGCAGGACCAGAGCTTACCGTATGTCTTCTAGCAAAAGCTTCAGAGTGTTGACTCTGGCATCAAAGGCTAGGGCATGCAGGCATGAGGAACTTGCACACTCTCGTGAAGAAGAAGCATATCATTGCCATTGAGGGCGTCAAGTTTAAGAAGGATCATCTATGTGGTCCTTGTGAAGCTAGGAACATGACAAGGGCGAAGCATCCCTCGAAGACAATCATGACTACATCACGCCCCTTCTAGCTGCTTCACATGGACTTATTTGTCCCTACTCATTACTCCACCCTTACTACCACTACATGTCTTTATGGCTTCGTTATTGTTGATGATTATTCAAGATACACATGGGTGCACATAATTCTCTACAAGACTGAAGTGCAGGATGTCTTCAGACGTTTCACCAATCGTGCCATGACCAACTATGGCATCACGATCAAGCACATCAGAACTGACAATGGCACAGAATTCAAGAACACCGGCCTCAAAAATTATATTGATACATTAAGCATCACACATGATTTCTCTGCTCCTTACACACCTCAACAAAATGGCATCATGGAGCGCAAGAATAGAACCCTCATTGAGATGGCACGCACGATGCTTGATGAGTACAAGACTCCAAGGAAGTTCTGGCCTAAAGCCATTGATACTATTTTCCACATCATCAATAGAGTTTATCTTCATAAGTTCTTCAAGAAGACATCCTATGAACTTCTGACTGGTAAGAAGCCAAATGTCAGCTACTTCAAGGTCTTTGGTGCTAGGTGCTGGATCAAGGATCCGCATCACACTTCAAAATTTGCACCGAAAGCACATGAAGGTTTTATGATTGATTACAGAAAGGATTCGCTCACCTACAGAGTCTTCAACCTCTTTCACTATAAAGTGGTTGAAACTATGGATTTTCGGTTCGATGAGACTAATGGCTCGCAAAGAGAGCACCTGCCAGATGTGCTAGATGAAGCTTCACCAAGTGAATCTATCAAGCTAATGGGTATTGGAGAAATCATACCCACTGAGGAACAGACTGAAGAGGAAATCATCTTTTCTGCACCTAATCAGCATGAAGACAATGCTCAGCCTAAATCCAATGCTGAAGATGAAGACACTGACCAGCGAGAGCAAAGTCTTAGTCCTGCCCATCCTCGGGTTGGTAATGAAGTCCAGATTGAGAAGATAATTGATAGTATCAATGCACCTGGTCCACTCACTTGTTCAAGTGCAACACAGCTAGCAAACTTCCGTGGGCACTTTGCATTTGTCTCTATATCTAAACCCAAGAAATTGATGAAGCCTTCATCAAACCTGAATAGATTCAAGCTATGCAAGAACAACTTCAATATTTTGAGCTGAATAATGTATGTGAGCTAGTAAAGCGTCCTGATCCTCGCAAGCACAATATCATCAGCACCAAGTGGATCTATCGCAACAAACAAGATGAGCATGGTCAAGTTGTCAGAAACAAGGCTCGTCTCATTGCCCAAGGTTACACGCAAGTGGAAGGGATTGACTTCGGCGAAACCATTGCTCTTGTGGCAAGGCTTGAAGCCATTCACATACTGCTAGCCTATGCCAACCACAATAACATTCTTTTGTACCAAATGGATGTAAAGAGTGCCTTCCTCAATGGAAAAATTGAAGAAGAAGTGTATGTTGCACAACCACCTGGTTTTGAAGACCCAAAGCATCCTGATATGGTGTTCAAGCTGAACAAGGCACTGTATGGCCTCAAACAAGAACCGCGTGCTTGGTACAACACGCTCAAAGACTTCCTGAAGAGAAAAGGCTTCAAATGTGACGCCATCAATTTAATCATACACTAGTCATACACGCAAATGTGTACGATCAAGATCAAGGACTCACGGGAAGATATCAAAACACAACTCTAGACACGAATAAAATAATACAAGCTTTATATTACAAAGCAGGGGCCTCAAGGTACATTAGCTCGAAAACACATGAGTCAGCAGAAGCAACAATATCTGAGTACAAACATAAGTTAAACAAGTTTCCATAAGATGGTAGTACAAACTGGGATACATATCGAAAGAGGCATAGGCCTCCTGTCAGGGATCCTCCTAAACTACTCCAGGTCGACGGCGGCGGCCTGCATGTAGTAGTAGGCACCTCTGGTGTAGTAGCAGTCGTCATCGACGGTGGCGTCTGGCTCCTGGGCTCCAGCATCTGGTTGCGACAACCAAGGGGAAAGGAAAGGGGGGAAATAGTGAGTAAAGTGTAACACCCACAATGCGGCTATATCTCCCACGTGTCGGGGCACGACTTAGAGGCATAGCCGCATGGTAGTTTAGTCGCAAGTGCGGTAACCTTCACACAATCCCACGTATTGAATACGGAAGGGATAAAGAGTTGGCTTACAATCGCCACTTCACACAAATAACAAGTTAAACATACATCATCCAGAATACAATCAAGGTCCGTCTACGGAACCAAAATAAGAGAAGACAACCCCAAAAGCTAGATCCCCGATCATCTCAACTGGGCTCCACTACTAATCAACCGGAAAAGACACAAAACAACGATCAAGATCTTCATCGAGCTCCCACTTGAACTCGGTTGCGTCACCTGCACTGGTATCATCGGCACCTGCAACTGTTTGGAAGTATCTGTGAGTCACGAGGACTCAGCAATCTCAAACCCGTGAGATGAAGACTATTTAAGCTTATGGGTAGGAGAAGGTAGTGAGGTGGAGCTGAAGCAAGCACTAAGCATATATGGTGGCTAACATACGCAAATAAGAGAGAGAAGATAAGCAATGCAACGGTCGAGAAGCTAGAAGTGATCAAGAAGTGATCCTGAAACTACTTACGTTCAAGCATAACACAAGAACCGTGTTCACTTCCCGGACTCCGCCGAAAAGAGACCATCACGGATACACACAGGGTTGATGCATTTTAATTAAGTTAAGTGTCAAGTTCTCTACAACCGGGCATTAACAAATTCCCAACTGCCACATAACCGCGGGCAGGGCTCTCGAAAGTTTTCTACCCTGCAGGGGTGTCCCAACTTAGCCCATCACAAGCTCTCACAGTCAACGAAGGATATTCCTTCTCCCGGGAAGACCCGATCAGGCTCGGAATCCCGGTTACAAGACCTTTCGACAATGGTAAAACACGACCAGCAAAGCCGCCCGAATGTGCCGACAAATCCCGATTGGAGCTGCATATATCTCGTTCTCAGGGCACACCGGATTGTCCAAACTTCCGGTAGGCCAGCCTAGAGTTTCCCCTAGTGGCCACCGGCGGTTGACAGGTTGGACCAACACTCAGAGGAGCACTAGCCTGGGGGGGTTAAAATAAAGATGACCCTCAGGCTCTGGAAACCCAAGGGAAAAAGGCTTAGGTTGTTAGGCAAATGTAAAACCAAGGTTGGGCCTTGCTGGAAGAGTTTTATTCAAAGCGAACTATCAAGGAGTTCCCATAACACCCAACCGCATAAGGAACGCAAAATCAAGGAACATAACACCGGTACGACAGAAACTAGGGCAGAAAGAGTGGAACAAAACACCAGGCATAAGGCCGAGCCTTCCACCCTTTACCAAGTATATAGATGCATTAAATTAAGTAAGAGATATTGTGATATCCCAACATAACCATGTTCCAACATGGAAGAAACTTCAACTTCACCTGCAACTAGCAATGCGGTAACAGAGCCAAACAACGGTTTGCTAGGAAGGTGGGTTAGAGGCTTGACATGGCAATATGGGAGGCATTATAAACAAGTGGTAGGTAGCGCGACATAGCGATAGAGCGAACAACTATCAAGCAAAGATAGAAGTGATTTCAAGGGTATGGTCATCTTGCCTAAGATCCCGCAAGGAAGAAGAACGAGTCCATGAAGAAGACAAACAGACATAGTCGAATGGATCCTCACAACTCCGGAACGAAACCGAAGCTAACGAGAGAAGCAACCCGGAAAGAAGCAAGCAACATAGTAAACACCCAACACATAAACATGGCATGATGCACAACCAAGTATGATGCATGTCCGGTTTAAAGAGGCATGGCATGGCAAAGTGCACAACCAAAACTACAAAAAATGGAGCTCAATATGCAACGAGTTGCATATTGACGAAACACCACATCAATTATTTAGTTTGCTCTCGTTTATGTACCCAACAATATTAAATGTTGTTAAACATGGCAAGATATGAAACATAAGTAAGCTACACAGTTGGGCATTCTAAATGAGGCCGGAAAAAACAACAATAATTCCAGAAAATTCCCATGTGCATTAGCAATTTAATGCAACAACAATTTTAAACATTTTAAATTCTATTATCATGATGTGAACGACAGGTGCAAGTTTAATGCAATTTTTGTTAAAAGTTGACATGAGCATATTATTAAGAATTTGTCACCATCATGGAAAGAAAGGGTGCCACGGCGACGATAACGAAAATGGTGCCACGACAACGTTCCGGTTCCGGTAACTCGATTGAGATGCCAGTGAAAAAGAACAAGTGTGTGGAACATGCAAGAGTGACGGGGAGTGATCCCGGATACCGGGTTCTCACGGGTCGACGACGGTACCAATCGAGGGACACAACTAACGTGCACGGGAGGATACAACATCCAAACATGCATCTCATACAACACATGCATTCGTTCATGGGCGGTCGTCGGCTCGACGGTTATACCTTCAGAACGTGCATTCGGGATGGTTCGGGTTCGACGGAAGAGGTAGACGTGTCGAAGAGGAAGTAGTTGTACTCGCGATCTTCGGGAACGGTAGTCGGAAGTAGTGGTACACATCTCGGAGAGGGACTTGACGAATCCAACGTCTTCGGGGGTCGTCGTTGAACTTGTTGAATCCCACGGCGAGGGTAGTGGACGTCATGGAAGTAGTCGTTCACGGACGTACTCGAACTTGACGAATCTGAACTCTTCGAGGGTCGTCGTGGTGCTCATTCATGTAGTAGTCGTACACGTGTCTTCGGCGAGATTCTTCGGCAGAGGTACTTGATGTTCCGGTGTGGTAGTCGTCCGGGTGGTCCTGCCGTCTTGACTACAGCAGGTCATGTAGTCGATCTTAGCGTCAATAGCAAGGCGGGAGGATGCCAGTGGAGCAGGGTCGGCCTAGGCGTGAAGCAGCGGCAGAAGCAGGGAGCAGGGAGGCCGGAAGGAGCAGTCGTCGTCGCTCGTTGATGTCTGGGAGGAGGCAGAGAGAGGCGCAGCCTGCTCGGGCTCCAAGCAGCTGGGCGGCGTCCTCCGACAAGGATGGCGAGGCCGATACGAGGCCGAGGACAGGAAGGCCGGAGGGTGGCGCTCGGGAAGGCACGGTGCAGGTAGTCGGCGAGGGCGACGGAGAGGTCTGGCTTGCCGGGCCGGCAGACGGCAGGGCAAGGGACGGCACGAAGCAAGGGCTCGAGCGCTTGCGGTACAGGAGAGAAAGGGAGGCAGGCACCAATGTGGGGCCTTGCTAGTGGCCGGCCAGCGAGGGTGGAGTTGGTCGGCGAGGGGGGTTGCATGGGATCGAGAGGAAGGCGTCGAGGGGGCTCCCGACGGAAGAGAAGGATGAGGGGATCGGGTCAAAGCCCTGGTGGCACGAGCGAGGGAGAGAGGATTGAGTGATGGGAGGAGGAGGAGGGACCGAGCGAGGGTGCGGCTAGGGTTAACAATGTCGGCTGGGCCTGCGAGTATGGGTGAGCTGTTGGTTGGGCGTCGCTTGAGCCCAGTTCGGCTAGGCTCCCTCTCTCTACTCTGTTCTCATAACCATTAAGAGAAAAGAAATTAGATAGAAGAAAAAATAGAAAGAGAGGGTTAGGGATGGAATTTGGGCATGGGGGTTATTTTGCCGGAAAAAATGAAGTGGCAAGATTGCAAGAATTCAATTCAAATTCATTTGAATTTAATTCAAATGGATTTGAATAGGAATGGAGTTTTTGAGAAGTCCAAAATGTTGGGAATTTTGGTGGAGATTGGAAAAGTGATGAAAGAAATTATGGACAACGTTTGAGGTCAAGATGTGAGATAACAAGGGCCTGGGGAATTACTTGCGAGTGTGTTTTGGTGATTCCAAATTAATGGAATATTTATAATAGCTCCCTAAATATTAGGAGGATATGTTATAAAGAGCAGTCACTCTTCTCTTGATTTAAATGGATCGAAGATCCAAACAATTTATTTAGTTGAGATGCAAAAGATTTATGACATGATTGCATGATGACATGATGCAATGCAAAAATAAATAGAGCAAGCAAAAATGAAACACACGGCAAAACCCGGAAAACATGGAAGGCATCTGAAGCTCCGGTGTTGGGGCGTTACAATACACCACCACTACAAGAGGATCTCGTCCCGAGATCTAAAGATGGCACCGGAGAGAAAACGGAAGAGGAAGAGAAGAGGTAAAACTAAGTTGCTTCTATGATAAACGACTGAAACCAACCGACCTTGAGAGGTCGAAAACTTGAAAGAGGAACACAACATAGTTGCACGAAATTGAGAGCACACAGGGAGAAAAGAGAAACAAGGAACATCTTGTGAACCTATGAGGTTGCAAAGCTATTGAATGACGGAACAATGTACAAGAGGGAATCGAAAACACTCTGGTTGAAACGAGATAAACAAGAAACAAGGAAGAACAAATTCAGACAGCACTCCCATTAGAAAATAAGAACATGGGCACGACGAGAACCAAGAGGTTAAGTGACAAGATATATATTGAAACCACTCCGATTAAAACAAGATAGAGAAGGAATAAGAATGATTTAATTTGGGCAGCACTCCGACTGTAAATGGAAGGAATTGAACTTGATCTTGACAAACAAGATGATGAGTCGAAGAGAGCAACATCACAATACCTCCGGAACAAAACAATAAAAGATAGAACATTGGAATAACAGAACGGAGAAGAAAATGCCAGTTTCTGCCACAATTGAGCTTGGAAAGCACCCTTCCAAGAATGTTATAGTGGAGTTGTAGGGCAACCAAAAATGAAAACAACAAGCTTGTAGTGGGCTTATGGAGAACATCTCAAAACTATGAGGTGAAATTCTGCCACTAACGGAAACAATAGATTGGATTGATATGAACAAGGAGACGAGAAACTTATTTCACCAGGGGATAAATGAAGAACTTGGGTCATTTATGAGCACCATTAATAGCAAAATCCTTAGGGAAATCTTTAGGTGAAATATAACCCAAGATAATTCCAATGAAGAGATTGATCGGTTGAAAAGATGTCTTGAGCGAAGAGAAAATGATGGGTTTAAAATATGTCATTCCAGACAACTTGTGAATCATGAAACACAAAGAGAAATTATCAAGAATGACACAATACCACCTCAAAAGATAAGTGAGAAGGGATTGAACTTTGGTATGCAAGATGAAGAATACTTGAGCTCCTCTAAAAAGAATCTCGATGAACACTTCGTGAAGGAATTAAATCCTTGATGAACCATCATGTAGAGCCTCGATGAAGAACTCCGGTAATAAAATGATGATCAAGCGAAAGGGGGAGTTGAAAAGAACTCCGGGAGAAGCCATGCAAAGATTAGATGAAGCTTTGAAATGATATAATTGAAATAACTTGGAGCTCCATAAAAGAAAGATGAACAACTCTGAAAGAAGAAATTAGATCCCTTGGATGAAACAATAATAAGAATTACGTTATGTGTATCCTTCACCAATTTAAATTGATGACAAGCAACGGATTTGGCATACTACTTATTCTCATTGAACGGATTAAGATAGATATGCCGCAAACTTGGGAAGGTCTTCAACGAACCACCGGTAGGATTGAAACAACGAATAAATTGATGTCACAACGTATGAAGAGAAATCTTGATGGGACCACCGTAAGGGTTGAAAATGAAAAAATAAAAGATAGTGAAACACCGGGAAAAATTACAAAATGAACGAAGATACTTGAGAGAATTTAGATGCAAGTGAACGAAGTGATCCTGAGCTGATTAGAGAATACTTGATGATGCACCGGTATAATTTGGAGAACGAGAGCTGAAGGCTGGAATGAATAATTCTGAGATGATGGACTCCGGAGAATCAAACTTAAAGACTCGTGAATTGCTCCGGATGGGTGAAAGGAATTCTCACAATCAAAAAAAATTATGAGAGGATGGCATCAAGCTTGAACTACACATCTTCAAGAGAATGGACAAGATTTAAGAGAAAATCTTCTTTGGTCTTCAGATGTTGAGAATGACAATGAGAAACACCACCATGATTATTGAGGCACTCCGGAACAATGAAGGATAGGAAGGTTGAACCAATGATGAAAGAATTTGAAAGATCTTGGAGAAAGACATTTGACTGATGACAAATCATTCTTACGTCAAACTTTGAAATGAATTTGAGAGTTACACCGGCAAAATAGAAGAGTCAGGGCCCACTCAAAAGATACACAATTGAACAATTTAAAAGAGAGATTACACCAGTTGAATTAAATGACTTGAATGAGATAACAGCCTCGAGATAGCTTAAACGAATTAGCAATGGAAACGCGAATCTTCTGAGATATCTTCAGCACTCCAGAACAAATGAATAGCGAGAGGTGAATAAATAAGAGAGTCTTCGATAAGAACTTCCAACATGGAAAGCATGTGAACAAATGAAAATGATATGATCAACACTGAAAGCTTGATTTGAATCCACAAGAGAAGATAAAAGAATGAAGAATAATAAACTCTAAGATTCCTTAGTATCTTCCTGAGAATCACCGGATAAAAAAGTTGACGGAAAAGAATGGAGAGACTTCCCATCAATAAAAGGGTACTTGAATAAGAAATCTGAGTCCTTGAAGATAAAGGGTGGGAGGGCGGGAAAACAAAGGCAACTTGGGCAGATGGAATGGATGCCATTGAGAAACCTTATAATTGATCTAGCGGAAGGGAAAATGATAGCATCATCTTGAAGAGAAAAGCACTGGTTGGAATGAATTGACATGACAATCTTGATGATCAAGAAGGATTAGTACTCCCATCGAAATATGAGAACACCGCTTAGGGAAGGTATGCAATCAACACTTGACATTGGTGCAACTCGAATACCACAAACCAAAATAAAACAAAGGATTGGTTTAGGAAATAAGCCGGAAACAAACATATGATAGATCCCATATCGTATGTCTATTCGAAAGATATCCTACGAGATACTTGAATTCCCACTTATAAACTCTCGAAACTTTCTGGTCATGCAATCAGGTGTTGGGGATACAGGGGAAGCATAATATCTCACCCAAACTAATAATACCTACATCCAGTTGTATCCATCCTTCAACACATAACCAAGAAACCTTCAGAAATTGTGTACCTCAACCTTCGAAAAGCATCCATTGTACGAGTTATGGCAATACTCCTGAACTCCCTCCCCAGTACTGGGTGGTGTCGAGGTTATGTCACCAACAACTGCATAAAGGAGATTTTCGATGTTGGAGAAACTCGGGTATTCCAGAACTGCAACGATAAAATTGTGATGACAACACCTCGGAGCTCAACTCCCCGGGACACTGCCACAACCCCTAAATGTCAGGAGGCACCAAGAACAATGTTCTCTTCACAAGACTATCGGAACGATTCCAAGATACCCGCGTGATCCTAATTTTTTAGTGAAATTTGAGGAGAGGAGAGTCAAAACTTCTACGTTAGGAGGCCTCACCAAAGCGACGAAGGGACTTAGGAGTAAAAATAATCCTACTCTCCGATATATGTAATCCTAAGACTCAAAACATTTTGTTCTAGACTCAACAATGTCAGCGATTCGATCAAGCAGGGGGCTCCTAAGTCGGGGATGGCTCTGATTACCAACTTGTAACACCCACAACGCGGTTATATCTCCCATGTGTCGGGGCACGACTTAGAGGCATAGCCGCATGGTAGTTTAGTCGCAAGTGGGGTAATCTTCACACAATCCCATGTATAGAATAAGAAAGGGATAAAGAGTTGGCTTACAATCGCCACTTCACACAAATAACAAGTTAAACATACATCATCTAGAATACAATCAAGGTCCGTCTATGGAACCAAAATAAGAGAAGACAACCCCAAAAGCTAGATCCCCGGTCGTCCCAACTGGGCTCCACTACTGATCAATCGGAAAAGACACAAAACAACATTCAAAATATTCATCGAGCTCCCACATGAACTCGGTTGCGTCACCTACATTGGTATCATCGGCACCTGCAACTGTTTGAAGTATCTGTGAGTCACGAGGACTCAGCAATCTCACACCCGCGAGATCAAGACTATTTAAGCTCATGGGTAGGAGAAGGTAGTGAGGTGGAGCTGCCACAAGCACTAAGCATATATGGTGGCTAACATACGCAAATAAGAGCGAGAAGCGAAGCAACGCAACAGTCGAGAAGCTAGAAGTGATCCTGAAACTACTTACGTTCAAGCATAACACAAGAATCGTGTTCACTTCCCGGACTCCGTCGAAAAGAGACCATCACGGCCACACACGCGGTTGATGCATTTTAATTAAGTTAGGTGTCAAGTTCTCTTCTACCGGACATTAACAAATTCCCATCTGCCACATAACCGCGGGCACGGCTCTCAAAATTTTTATACCCTGCAGGGGTGTCCCAACTTAGCCCATCACAAGCTCTCACGGTCAACGAAGGATATTCCTTCTCCTAGGAAGACCGATCAGGCTCGGAATCCCGGTTAAAAGACTTTTCGACAATGGTAAAACACGACCAGCAAAGCCGCCTGAATGTGCCGACAAATCCCGATAGGAGCTGCACATATCTCGTTCTCAGGGCATACCGGATTGTCCAAACTTCCGGTACGCCAGCCCAGAGTTTCCCCTGGTGGCCACCGGCGGTTAACATGTTGGACCAACACTCAGAGGGGCACTGGCCCGGGGGAGGGTTAAAATAAAGATGACCCTCGGGCTCCGGAAACCATAGGGAAAAAGGCTTAGGTTGTTAGGCAAATGTAAAACCAAGGTTGGGCCTTGCTGGAGGAGTTTTATTCAAAGCGAACTGTCAAGGGGTTCCCATAACACCCAACCGCGTAAGTAAAGCAAAATCAAGGAACATAACACCGGTATGACGGAAATTAGGGCGGCAAGAGTGGAACAAAACACCAGGCATAAGGCCAAGACTTCCACCCTTTAGCAAGTATATAGATGCATTAAATTAAATAAGAGATATTGTGATATCCCAACATAACCATGTTCCAACATGGAACAAACTTCAACTTCACCTGCAACTAACAACGCTATAAGAGGGGCCGAGCAAAGCGGTAACATAGCCAAACAACGGTTTGCTAGGAAGGTGGGTTATAGGCTTGACATGGCAATATGGAAGGCTTAATAAACAAGTGGTAGGTAGCGCGACATAGCGATAGAGCGAACAACTAGCAAGCAAAGATAGAAGTGATTTCGAGAGTATGGTCATCTTGCCTGAGATCCCGCAAGGAAGAAGAACGAGTCCATGAAGAAGACAAACAGATGTAGTTGAACGGATCCTCACAACTCCGAAACAAAACCAAAGCTAACGAGAGAAGCAACCCGAAAAGAAGCAATCAACATAGTAAACACCCAACACATAAACATGGCATGATGCACAACCAAGTATGATGCATGTACGGTTTAAAGAGGCATGGCATGGCAAAGTGCACAACCAAAACTACAAATTAAATAGAGCTCAATATGCAACGAGTTGCATATTGACGAAACACCACATCAATTATTTAGTTCGCTCTCATTTATGTACCCAACAATAATAAATGTTGTTAAACATGGCAAGAGATGAAACATAAGTAAGCTAAGCAGTTGGGCATTCTAAATGAGGCCGGAAACAACAACAATAATTCCGGAAAATTCCCATGTGCATTAGCAATTTAATGCAACAACAATTTTAAACATTTTAAATGCTATTATCATGATGTGAATGACATGTGCAAGTTTAATGCAATTTTTGTTAAAAGTTGACATGAGCATATTATTAAGCATTTGTCACCATCATGGAAAGAAAGGGTGCCACAGTGACGATAACGAAAACGGTGCCACGACAACGTTCCGGTTTCGGTAACTCGATTGAGATGCCGGTGAAAAAGAACAAGTGTGTGGAACATGCAAGAGTGACGGGGAGTGATCCCGGATACCGGGTTCTCACGGGTCGACGACGGTGCCAAGCAAGGGAAACAACTAACGTTCACGGGACGATACAACATCCAAACATGCATCTCATACAACACATGCATTCGTTCACGGGCGATCGTCGGCTCGATGGTTATACCTTCGAAACATGCATTCGGGATGGTTCGGGTTCTACGGAAGAGGTACACGTGTCAAAGAGGAAGTAGTTGTACTCGCGATCTTCGACAACGGCAGTCGGAAGTAGTGGTACACGTCTCGGAGAGGGACTTGACGAATCCAACGTCTTCAGGGGTCGTCATTGAACTTGTCGA
The DNA here is from genome assembly GCF_002162155.2 of Triticum dicoccoides. Taxonomy (NCBI): domain Eukaryota; kingdom Viridiplantae; phylum Streptophyta; class Magnoliopsida; order Poales; family Poaceae; genus Triticum; species Triticum dicoccoides. The sequence goes on from NC_041384.1 coordinate 309,153,007, forward strand.
ATCCCACGACGAGTGTAGTGGACGTCATGGAAGTAGTCTATCACGGACTTAGTCAAACTTGACGAATCCAAAGTCTCTGAGGGTCGTCATGGTGCTCGTTCATGTAGTAGTCGTCCACGTGTCTTCGACGAGAGTCTTCGGCAGAGGTACTTGATGTTCCAGTGAGGTAGTCATCCAGGTGGTCCCGCGGTCTTGACTACAGTAGGTCGTGTAGTCGATCTTAGCATCAACAGCAAGGCGGAAGGATGCCGGTGGAGTAGGGTCGGGCTAGGCGTGAAGCAGCGGCTGGAGCAGGGAGGCCGGAAGACGCGGTCGGCATCGCTCGTCGGTGTCCGTGACGAGGCGCAGAGAGGCGCGGCCTGCTCGGGCTCCAAGCAGCTGGGCGGCGTCCTCCGGCGAGGATGGCGAGGACGAGACAAGGCCGGGGACAGGAATGCCAGAGGGTGGCGCTCGGGGAGGCGGAGTGCAGGTAGTCGGCGAGGGCGACGGAGAGGTCCGGCTCGCCGAGCCGGCGGACGGCAGGGCAAGGGCCGGCGCGGAGTGGGGGCTCTAGCGCTTGCCGCACTCAAGAGAAAGGGAGGAGGGCACCAATGTGGGGCCTCGCTGGTGGCCGGCCGGCGAGGGTGGAGTTGGTCGGCGAGGGGGGTTGTGTGGGATCGGGAGGAAGGGGTTGAGGGGGCTCGTGAGAGAAGAGAAGGAGGAGGGGACCGGGTCAAAGCCCTGGCGGCGCGAGCGAGGGAGAGAGGATTCAGCGGACGGGAGGAGGAGGAGGGACCGAGAGAGGGTGCGGCTAGGGTTAGCAGCGTCTGCTGGGCCTGCGGGTATGGGTGAGCTGTTGGTTGGGCCTCGCTTGAGCCCGGTTCGGCTAGGCTCTCTCTCTATACCAAAGACACTGGGATGTGTGTGGAGAGGAGGTAACAAAAATTATCTTGAGTATTGTCCGGAGGGAGGAGAGTCCGGAATGCATCAATGATACGGTTTTGGTGCTCATACCCAAGGTAACAAGCCCCACTGCTTTATCTCAGTATAGACCTATCAGTTTGTGCAATGTGTTATACAAGATAGCATCCAAGGTAATTGCAAATAGACTGAAACTCATTCTGCCAGACATTATCTCTGAGGAGCAGTCCGCTTTTGTCCCCGGAAGGTTAATTACTGACAATATAATTTCAGCTTATGAGTGTCTGCACTTTATGAAGCGGTCTAGATCAAAATCAAATAATTTTTGTGCACTGAAATTGGACATGATGAAGGCCTATGATCGGGTAGAGTGGACATATCTGAGGGCTATCATAACTAAACTTGGGTTTGCAGGACAGTGGATTGATACTGTGATGAGCATGGTGTCTTCGGTATCTTTCTCGGTAATGTTCAACGGAGAGAAGCTCGAATCGTTCCAACCATCGAGAGGAATCCGACAAGGAGATCCAATCTCCCCCTACTTATTCTTGATTGCAGCAGAGGGCCTTTCGTGCCTCCTTAAATCAAGTTCTTCGTCATCGTTTGCAGGTATTCAAGTGGCCCCAACGGCTCCCACCGTTAACCACTTGTTGTTTGCAGATGATAGCCTGTTGCTATTCAAGGCCAACGTAGAGGGTGCAGGTGTGGCATCAAACTTGCTCGAGACCTACTGCGCAGCTTCGGGGCAGAGAATCAATCATGAGAAGTCTTCAATTTTCTTCAGTAAGTCGTGTCAGGCCACGTTGAAGGAATCAATAAAAAACACCTTGCATGTGCACAAGGAGACTTTGAATGAACGCTATCTAGGCATGCCAACCGATGTGGGACGTTCGAAAAATGGCACGTTCAAATACTTGAGAGACCGGGTGTGGGAGAAGATCAAAGGATGGATGGAGAAGCTGTTGTCCTCAGCAGGTAAAGAAGTGTTAATCAAGGCTGTGGCCCAAGCGATACCAGTCTATTCTATGTCCTGTTTCAGGTTGCCAAGAGGCCTTTGTGAAAATATAACCTCAATCATACGGCAGTTTTGGTGGGGAAGCAAGCAGGGGAGAAGAAAGCCCGCATGGGTGGCTTGGGATATTATGACAAGCCCGAAAAGTTTGGGAGGGTTGGGATTTCGGGATATGGAGATCTTCAACTTAGCTCTACTAGCACGGCAAGCGTGGAGGCTGCTAACGGGGGAACTGAGCTTAAGTGCCAGGATTTTAAAAGCTGTTTATTTCCCGGAGGTTTCTATTCTTGAGGCGGAGCTTGGGTCACACCCTTCTCAGGTTTGGCGCTCGATCATTGACGGTCGGGATGTTTTGATACAGGGTACTGTGAAGAGGATTGGAGATGGCGAGTCCACTTATATCTGGAGACACAATTGGATACCGAGGGAGGGAGTAAGAAGACCTATCACATCGCTAACGCAAAACCCTCCGATCATGGTCTCCGAGCTTATAGATAGTACCACGGCATCGTGGAAAGAGGAGCTGATTCGAGCAACCTTTGCTCGGTTTGATGCCGACGATATTCTGAAGATACCACTGTGTACTCGCAAGGTTGCGGACTTTTGGGCTTGGCAGGAAGAACCAAGAGGAAATTTCAGTGTTCGGTCCTGTTACCGCATGATCCTCAGAACAAAGCATGAGCGGGAGGCCTGGCTGAGCGGAGAAGCGGGAACTTCTATTGTGCAGCAGGAGGCGGACAAGTGGAGTACTATTTGGCACATGCAGGTTCCATCGAAACTACGCATGTTCGTTTGGAGATTGGCGAGAAACTCCATGCCCACTATTGATTTACTCAAACACCGCAATATGGCCACCGAGGACAAATGCCCTTTGTGCGGGGCGATTGACTCTTGGAGACATGCACTCTTTATGTGTCCGATGTCAAGCAGCGTTTGGGCCTTAGCTCCGGAGGAGTTGGTTCATCATCTCGTGGACAGAGTGGAAGAACACCCCAAGGATTGGCTTTTTGCTATGAGTGGAGTGTTGAACGGAGATATGTTTGCACACATGATTGTTATTATGTGGGCAATTTGGCGAGCACGAAGGAAAGCGATCTATGAGGACATCTTCCAATCACCGCAATCTACTTATGGATTTATCACAAGCTTTCTTGATGACTTGAGATATATTAAGGCAAGTGAACCTCGGAGGACCGTAGTCAAAGCTGCAAGACCAACCCAGTGGCAGGCTCCGGCCACGGGATGCGTGAAGATCAATGTGGACGCGGCCGCACCAAGGCAAGCCCGTTTCGGGGCTGTGGGTGCAATCTACAGAAGTTCAGATGGTCTGTTTTTGGGAGCTTCGGCGCTGATCATAGAGCATATTGGGGACCCGGAAACGCTGGAGGCCATGGCGATCAGAGAAGGCCTTGCACTTGCGGAGGACTTGTACCAAAGGCGCATTCATGTTGCATCGGATTGCAAGAAGGCAGTAGACTCTCTGAAAAAGGAGGACGCATCTCCATATGGTGCTATTGTGCATGAAATATTAAGCCATTCTGCAACTTTTGATATGTATAGGTTTAGCCATGAGTTTAGGAGCTCAAATTATGAAGCTCACAACTTAGCGAAGCATGCTTTATCTCTCGGGGGTGGCCGCCGTGTATGGTTAGGCCATCCCGGAGATCTTTCTTTCGTCCCTGTAAACATTGTGACGAATCAATAAAAAGCTTCGTGTGTTGTCTCAAAAAAAAATTAAGAGAAAAGAAATTAGATAGATGAAAAAAATATAAAGAGAGGGTTAGGGATGGAATTTGGGCATGGGGGTTATTTTCCCGGAAAAAATGAAGTGGCAAGATTGCAAGAATTGAATTCAAATTCATTTGAATTTAATTCAAATGGATTTGAATAGGAATGGGGTTTTTGAGAAGTCCAAAATGTTGGTAATTTTGGTGGAGATTGGAAAAGTGATGAAAGAATTTATGGACAACGTTTGAGGTCAAGATGTGAGATAACAAAGGCCTGGGGAATTACTTGCAACTGTGTTTTAGTGATTCCAAATTAATGGAACATTTATAATAGCTCCCTTAATATTAGGAGGATATGTTATAAAGAGAAGTCTCTCTTCCCTTGATTTAAATGGATTGAAGATCCACGCAATTTATTTAGTTGAGATGCAAAAGATTTATGACATGATGGCATGATGACATGATGCAAGCAAAAATAAATAGAGCAAGCAAAAATGAAACACGCGGTGAAACCCGGAAAACATGGAAGGCATCTGAAGCTCCGGTCTTGGGACGTCACACAAAGCAACCATGAGTACTCATCCAAAGTACTCGCAAGCAATGATCTACACTACATATGCATTGGTTTCAATGAAATGGATAGTATTTGTGGACTAAACTGCAGAATGCCAGAATAAGTGGGGATGGCTATTCTTATCAAAGACTACGCTTCTGGCAGCCTCCATCTCGAAGCAGTAGAAGAGAGTAGATGGTAAGTTAACCAAGTATCATCGCATAGCATAATCCTACCCGGTGATCCTCTCCTTGTCGCCCTGTTAGAGAGCGATATCGAGTTGTATCTGGCACTTGAAAGAGTGTGTGTTATTAAGTATCCAGTTCTAGTTGTCATAAGGTCGAGGTACAACTCCGGATCATCCTTTTACCGTGGAACACGGCTATTCGAATCCCTCTGGCCGGACACACTTCCCTGGGTCATGCCCGGCCTCGGAAGATCAACACGTCGCAACCCCACCTAGGCACAACAGAGACGTCAGCACGCCGGTCTAAATCCTAAGCACACAGGGGTCTGGGTCATCGCCCATTGCACACCTGCATGTTGCGTGGGCGGCCGGAACAAGACCTAGCCTCCCTAATACAAGATCAGGCATTCCAGTCCAATCCGGTGCGTGTCGCTCAGTCGCTGGCGTCAAGAAGGCTTCGGCTGATACCACAATGTCGAGTGCCCATAACCGTTCCCGCGTAGTTGGTTAGTGCATATAGGTCATTGGCCAGACTCAGATCAAATACCAAGATCTCATTAAGCGTGTGAATTGAAGTATCCACGGATGCCGACCAGGGCCAGGCTCACCTCTCACCTAGGTGGTGTAACACCCACGATGCGGCTATATCTCCCACGTGTCGAGGCACGACTTAGAGGCATAACCACAATCCCAAGTACTGAATAAGAAACGGATAAAGAGTTGGCTTACAATCGCCACTTCACACAAATAACAAGTAAACATACATCATCGATGGCACAATCGAGATCTGACTATGGAACCAAAATAAAAGAAGACAACCCCAAATGCTAGATCCCTGATCGTCCCAACTGGGCTCCACTACTAATCAACAGGAAACGAAACAAAACAACGATCAAGAACTTCATTGAGCTCCCACTTGAGCTAGGTTGCGTCACCTGCACTGGAATCATTGGCACCTGCAACTTTTTGGAAGTATCTATGAGTCATGAGGACTCAGCAATCTCACACCCACGAGATCAAGACTATTTAAGCTTATGGGTAGGATAGGGTAATGAGGTGGAGCTGCAACAAGCACTAAGCATATATGGTGGCTAACATACGCAAATAAGAGCGAGAAGAGAAGCAACGCAACGGTCGAGAACCTAGAAGTGATCAAGAAGTGATCCTGAAGCTACTTACGCTCAAGCATAACACAAGACTGTGTTCACTTACCGGACTCCACCGAGAAGATACCATCACGGCTACACACGCGTTTGATGCATTTTAAATAAGTCAAGTGTCAAGTTCTCTACTACCAGACATTAACAAATTCCCATCTGTCACATAACCGCGGGCACGGCTTTCGAAAGTTTATACCCTGCAGGGGTGTCCCAACTTAGCACATCACAAGCTCTCACGGTCAACGAAGGATATTCCTTCTCCCGGGAAGACTCGATCAGTCTTGGAATCTCGGTTACAAGACATTTCGACAATGGTAAAACAAGACCAGCAAAGCCACCCGAATGTGCCGACAAATCCCGTTAGGAGCTGCACATATCTCGTTCTCAGGGCACACCGTATTGTCCAAACTTCTGGCGGGCCATCCCAGAGTAGCCCCTGGGGGCCACCAGCGGTTGACAGGTTGGACCAACACTCAGAGGAGCACTGGCCCAGGGGTTAAAATAAAGATGACCCTTGAGTCTTCAGAACCCAAGGGAAAATGGCTTAGGTGGCAAATGTTAAAACCAACATTGGGCCTTGCTGTAGGTGTTTTATTGAAAGCAAACTGTCAAGGGGTTCCCATAACACCCAACCGCATAAGGAACACAAAATCAAGGAACATAACACCGGTATGACGGAAACTAGGGCACCAAGAGTGGAACAAAACACCAGGCATAAGGCCAATCCTTCCACCCTTTACCAAGTATATAGATGCATTTATTAAATAAGAGATATTGTGATATCCCAACATATGCATGTTCCAACATGGAACAAATTTCAGCTTCACCTGCAACTAGCAACACTATAAGAGGGGCTGAGCAAAAGCGGTAACATAGCCAAACAACGGTTTGCTAGGAAGGTGGGTTAGAGGCTTGACATGGCAATATGGGAGGCCTGATAAATAAGTGATAGGTAATGCGACATAGAGATAGAGCGAGCAACTAGAAAGCAAAGATAGAAGTGATTTAGAGGGTATGGTCATCTTGCCTGAGATCCCGCAAGGAAGAAGAACGAGTCCATGAAGAAGACAAACGGACGTAGTCGAACGGATCCTCACAAATGCGACGTTACCGAAACTAACAAGAAGAAGCAGCAACCCGAAAGGAGCAAACAACATGGTAAACCAACAAGCATAAACATGGCATGATGCGCAATCAAGTATGATGCATGTCCGGTTTAAATATGCTTGGCATGGCAAAGTGCACAAACAAAACTACAAGTTAAGTGGAGCCCAATATACAACGAGATGCATATTGACGAAACACCACATTCTATTATTTAGTTCACTCACGATTAGGCTACTCAACAATATTAAATGTTGTTAAACATGGCAAGAGGTGAGGAAAACTAAACTAGAAATTCTAAACAATATAAATGGGCCTGGAAACATCAAACAACACTTCCGGTTAATCCCATATGCATTTAGCAATTTAATGCAACAACAATTTTAAACATTTTAAATGTTATTATCAAGATGCGGATGACATGTGCAAGTTTTATGCAACTTTGTTAAAAGTTGACATGAGCATGTTAGAGCATTTGTCACCATGGCGGAACAAAAGGGTGACATGGCGGCTAACCGGGAATGGTGCCACGGCGGTGAAAATGGACATGGCGCCACGGTAACATCTCGGTTCCGATAACTCCGTCCAAGGAACAAGTGGGGTGATGGAAACGTGCAAGAGCAACGGGAAGTGATCCCGGATACCCGGTGTCCCACATGATGATGGCAAGGAAACGAGTGACGATGTGCGACGAACAAGTCGGGAACGGTGCAAACACGGGCATCTCGTACAACACACATGCATTCATTCCATGGCGTCGTTTCGGGGATATACCTTTGAAGTGTGCGATTATCGGAGCAGACCGGGTTCGATGCGGTGTAGGGGAAGTAGACGTTCTCGGGACGTTCGTAGTGGAAGTAGTCGTTCTATCGTTCATCGGCGATCATCGGGACGGTAGTGGAAGCAGAGGCTCACGACGTCTTGGCGAAAATCACGGCGGTGATAGTCGTAGACAGGTTATAGTCGAACTTGATGGAACCAATGTCCTCGAGGGTAGTCGTGGTACTTGAGGTCTTTGGGCTAACGGTCTCGGTTCTTGCAACGGTAGTGGTACAAGGTCGTCGTGGGATGTAATCGTACTCACGAACTTGTCGGATCCACGGTTACGGTAGTGGGACTTCACGAATCTGTGGTCTCCGGGCATAATGGTACTTGGCGAATCCCGAAACGTTCTTGACGATCCAAAATGGCACAAGTGAGATGCACATCCACAGAGTTTTCCGACTTGGGCTCCGGGTACAGGATTTGACGAGCTCAGGGAGACGATGGAGAAAGCAAATATTGGAGCATCAACAGACACGAGGCCACGGACATGACTTGGGGCTCACTGAACCCATGGAAATGGCCGGTAGCAGGAGGCTGCTAGTGGAGGCAGGGCCACGCCGAGGTCGAAAGTGACAGGGCGAGCTCGACAGAAGTCGTCCACTGTCGGACGAAGCTGCAACTGCAAGGCACGGCAGCGCGCGTGAAGCTACAGGCCAGCACGGTGGCCTCCATGGCCGGCGGCCATGCGGGTCACGTGTGGCAAGGCGGGCAAGCAAAAGGGCGGCCGCGTGGGGTCCTGTGGAGCTCGGCGGCAGCGGTAGCAGGCTGGTGTGGTCACGCGCGCAGGGCGGCGCAGTCCAACAAGACACAGCGGGGCGGCGTCCAAGCGACGAGGAGGAGGCAACGGGCGAGGGGAAGGTAGAGATGGTGCAGGTCAGGTCGGGTCACCGGCGCGGGCGCCATGGCCAGAGGCGGGGAGGGAGCGGCGAGGTCTTCTGGGCGTTCATGGCGGGGCAAGGCAGGGACGCGAGGTAGGAGAGGGCACAACGCGAGGAGGACGAGGGGGACCGAGCGGGACTCCTCCCTGGTGCGTGTGGGTGCTGGCGGTAGCGTCACAGGGAATGAGAGGGAGATGGGATCGGGCACGTGGAGCTCTTTGTCTGTAGGTGCGGCGCAGGAGGAGGACGAAGGGAGATGGGGTCGAGAGGAGATGAGGCTAGGGTTAGGGAGGGAGTGGGCCTTGGAGGCCGGCCCAGTATAGAGGGGGGGCTGCACCTAGGGGGAGGGCGCCAGCTGGGCCTTGGGCCATCTTGATGGAGGAAAGAAAAAAAACCATGAGGCCTAGCAGGCTGGATTAAAAGAAAATAAGGAAAAAATATTTTCCTTTACTATTTACAGAAAGGACATAGAAGCAAAATATTTATTTGGAGGGCTAAATAAATACAAGTTGAGTTGGAAACTTGTATGGAGCTACTTTGACAAGTTTCAAAGTGCCACAACTGGAATTGAAGTATTTGGAGTAGGATCAAGGTCTTAGAATATTTGAAAACGAGAGAGATTTGAAATGCAAGTTTGTTTGGGTTGATTCCGTAAGAATGGAATATTTATTGTAGCTCCCTAATATATTGGGAGGATATGTTCTAAAGAGAAATCACCATTGTGAATATCCCTCGATTTAAGTGGACCGAAGATCCATACGATTTATTTAGTTGAGTTACAAAAGAATTAATGATATGATACAGGATGGCATGATGCAATGCAAAATATGCAATGATGAATGCAACAAGCAAAACAAATCACATGACGATACTCGGAAGCCATGGAAGGCATCTGGAGCGCCGTTCTTGGGGCGTCACAACACTCCACCACTACAAGAGGATCTCGTCCCGAGATCTAGGATGGCACCGGAGAGAAACGGAAGAGGAAAAGAAGAGGTAAAACTAAGTTGCTTCTTAACAAAAGAGTGAAACCATCAACCTTGAGAGGTTGAACAACTTGAAAGAAAGAATACAACGAAGATGAACAAAGTTGAAAACACTCCGACAAAAAAGAGGAACAAGGAACATTACGGGAACCTTGTAGGTTGAAAGACATAAGAAAAGGGTTGCAATGGGCAAGAAGTACATGCAAGCACTCCGGTTGAAACGAGATGTACAAGGAACAAGGAAGAACAAATTCGAACATCACTCTAGTTGAAAAGAGATGCAAGACTTGATAAGATTAAAAGAACTAGAGCAAAGGACACAACACTCCGGTTAAATGGATAAGCATGAAAAGAACACGATCCTAACAACTCGAGATGACGAGAGAAGAGAGCAACATCACAATGCCTCCGGAAGAAAAGGTAGAATGGACTGAAAGTAACGAAGAAGAAAAACAACATCTTTTGCCTCGAATGAATTTGAAAGCATCCTTCCGTAGAGGATTGGACGGAGTTGTAGGGAGATGAACAATGAAAAGAATAAACTTGTAGTTGGCTTATGGAAACATCTCAACATTATGAGGTGACAAACAGCCACTAAAGGAAGCCATTGATTTGAGTGAGAGCAGCAAGGCGATGAAAAACTTCTTTCACCAAGAGGATAGGAGAAAACTTGGATCATTTATAAGAACCATAATAGCAACATTCCTTAGGGAAGGCTTTAGGTGAAACATGACACAAGATAACTCCAACGAAGAGATTGGTGGATTTAAAATATCTCATCTTGACAACATGTGAATCATGAAACACGAACTCAAATTGTCAAGAATGATATAACACCACCTCAAATGATAAGGTAGAATAAATTGTACTTCAGAATGCAAGATGAAGAATGCTTGAACTCCTCAAAACAAAACATGTGTTGAGCACCCTGTTTGATTTTGAGTATAGCTTGGCGGAACTTAACTTCGAGAGAAATCTTGAAGAAAAATTAAAGAATGAAAACAATCGTTGATGAACCACCATGTTGGGCCTTCATGAAGAACTCCGGTAAAAAAATGATCAAAAAGAAAGAGAAGTTGAGATCATAAGGTGAATCCTTGCAATGATTTAGATGGAGCTTCGTGACGAGATAATGCGGTAAACTTGGAACTCCGGAAAAGAAAAGATGAAGCATCTTGAACCGAGAAATGTGACATGATGAACAACTCTGGAAAGAGAAAACTAGATCACTTGGATGAAACAATAATAAGAATTATGTTATGTGTATCCTTCATCAATTTAAATTGATGACAAGCAGCGGATTTGGCATACTACTTATTGTCATAGAAAGGATTAAGATAGATATGGCGCAAACTTGGGAAGGTATTGATGGAACCACCAGTGGGGTTTGGAAACAATGAGTGAATTGATATGATAACGAAGGAAGAGAATCTTGAACGAACTACCGTAAGAATTGAAAATAAAAGTAGCAAAGGCACAAATCACCATGAAGAATTAGAAAATGAATAAAGATACTTAACAGAATTTAGATACATGGGAACGAAGAGATAATGAACTGATTAGAGGATATTTGAATGATGCACTTATAAGATTTGGAGAACGAGAGCTGAAAGCTGGAATGAATAATTCTTAGATGATGGGCTCTGGAGAATTAAACTGAAAAGACTCCTGAATTTCTCCGGATGGGTGTAAAGAATTATCACAATAGAAAATAATTATGAGAGGGTGGCAACAAGGTTGAACTTCGCATCTTTGGAAGAATGTGTAAGATTTGGAGGAGAAACTCTTCTTCGGTCTTCAGATGCAGAGAATGACGATGAGAAACACCACCATGAATTGTTCAGGCACTCCGGAATGAAAAATAGAAAGGTTGAGCCAACAATGAAAAGAATGTGAAACATCTTAGAGAAAGACATATGACTGATGACAATTCATACGTACGTCATACTTCGAAAGGAATTCGAAAATAACTCCAAAAAAATTAGAGGAGTCAGGAAAGATCCTGGAAAAAACCATGTGGGTTAAGGCCCACTCAAAGAAACACCGTTGAACGATTACTTGAAAAGGAGATTGCACCGGTTGAATTAAATGGCTTGAATGAGATAACATCCTCGAAAGAGCTTGAACAAATGCAGAGTGGAAACATGAATCTTCGAGATATCTTCAGCACTCCAGAATAGTTGAATAGCAAGCAGGGAATGATTATGAGGTGCACCGGCATAGGAAAGCATTTGAAACGAGGAAAAGGATATGATCAACACCAAAATATTGCATTGAAACCACCGGAGAAGATAAGAGAACAAAGAATGATAAACTTGAAGCTTCCTTTAACATCTTCATGAGAATCACCGGATAAGAACATTAAAGCAAAATAATGAAGAGACTTCACACCAATAAAATGGATGCTTGATTAAGATATATGAGTCCTTGAATAAAAGGGTGGGAGGGCGGAAAAACTACGACAACTTGGGACGGATGAAACAAACACCGTTGAGAAGAATTGATAATTGATCTTACAGATGGGGAGAATGATGGGATCATCTCGAAGACAAACACGCCGGTTGAAAAGGATTGACATTACAATCTCGATTATCATGAAGAATTAGTATTCACATAGAAATATGAGAAAACCGCTTAGGAAAAGGTATGGAATCAACACTTGACATTGAAGCAACTCGAATACCACCACAGCAACAACAAAACGAAGGATTGGCTTGCAAAATAAGCCGGAAACAAACATATGATAGATCCCATATTGTATCATGTGTCTGTTGGAAAGATATCCTACATGATACTTGAATTCCCACTTATAGACTCCCAAAACTTTATGGTTATGCGATCAGGTGTTGGGGATACAGGGGAAGCATAATATCTCACCCAAACTAACAATCCCTACATCCAGCTATATCCATCCTTCAACACATAACCAAGAAACCTTCGGAAATCATGTACCTCAACCTTCGGAAAGCATCCGTTATACGAGTTATGGCAATACTCCCGAACTCCCGCCCCAGTACTGGGTGGCGTCGAGGTTATCTCACCAAAAACTGCATAAAAGAGATTTTCGATGTGGGCGAACTCAAGTATTCCAGAACTACAACAATAAAATTGTGACGGCAACACCTCGGAGCTCAACTCCCAGGGACACTGCCACAACCCCTAAATATCAGGAGGCACCAGGAACAATGTTCTCATCACAATACTATCAGAACGATTCCAAGATACCCGCGTGATCCTAAAAATAATTTCGTGAAATTTGAGGAGAGAAGAGTCAAAACTTCTACGCCAGGAGGCCTCACCAGGGCGACGAAGGGACTGAGGAGTAAAAAGAATCCTACTCTCCGATATATATAATCCTAAGACTCAAAACATTTTGTTCTAGACTCAACAACATCAGCGATTCGATCAAGCAGGGGGCTCCTAAGTTGGGGATGGCTCTGATTAACAACTTTTAACACCCACGATGCGGCTATATCTCGCACGTGTCGAGGCACGACTTAGAGGCATAACCGCACGGTGGTTTAGTCGCAAGTGGGGTAATCTTCACACAATCCCAAGTACTGAATAAGAAAGGGATAAAGAGTTGGCTTACAATCGCCACTTCACACAAATAATAAGTAAACATACATCATCCATAGCACAATCAAGGTCCGACTACGGTACCAAAATAAAAGAAGACAACCGCAAATGCTAGATCCCCGATCATCCCAACTGGGCTCCACTACTGATCAACATGAAACGAAACAAAACAACGATCAAGATCTTCATCGAGCTCCCACTTGAGCCGGGTTCCGTCACCTGCACTGGTATCATCGGCACCTACAACTGTTTGGAAGTATATGTGAGTCACGAGGACTCAGCAATCTCACACCCGCGAGATCAAGACTATTTAAGCTTATGGGTAGGATAGGGTAATGAGGTGGAGCTGCAGGAAGCACTAAGCATATATGGTGGCTAACATACACAAATAAGAGCGAGAACAGAAGCAACGCAACAGTCGAGAAGCTAGAAGTGATCAAGATGTGATCCTGAAGCTACTTACGTTCAAGCATAACACAAGACCGTGTTCACTTCCCGGACTCCGCCGAGAAGAGACCATCACGGCTACACACGTGGTTGATGCATTTTAATTAAGTCAACGAAAGATATTCCTTCTCCCGGGAAGACCCGATCAGTCTTGGATCCCGGTTACAAGACATTTCGACAATGGTAAAACAAGACCAGCAAAGTCGCCCGAATGTGCCGACAAATACTGATAGGAGCTGCACAAATACCGATAGGAGCTGCACACCGGATTGTCCAAACTTCCGGTAGGCCAGCCCAGAGTTGCCCCTGGTGGCCTCCGGCGGTTGACAAATTGGACCAACACTCAGAGGAGCACTGGCCCCGGGGTTAAAATAAAGATGTCCCTTGCGTCTGCTGAACCCAAGGGAAAAAGGCTTAGGTGGCAAATGTTAAAACCAAGGTTGGGCCTTGCTGGAGGAGTTTTATTCAAAGTGAACTATCAAGGGGTTCCCATAACACCCAACCGCGTAAGGAACACAAAATCAAGGAACATAACACCGGTATGACGAAAACTAGGGCAGCAAGAGTGGAACAAAAAACTAGGCATAAGGTCGAGCCTTCCACCCTTTAGCAAGTATATAGATGCATTAAATTAAATAAGAGATATTGTGATATCCCAACATATCCATGTTCCAACAAGGAACAAACTTCAGCTTCACCTACAACTAGTAACGCTATAAGAGGGGCTGAGAAAAAGCAGTAACATAGCCAAACAACGGTTTGCTAGGAAGGTGGGTTAGAGGCTTGACATGGCAATAGGGAGGCATGATAAACAAGTGATAGGTAACGCGACATAGTGATAGAGCGAACAACTAGCAACCAAAGATAGAACTGATTTCGAGGGTATGGTCATCTTGCCTGAGGTCCCGCAAGGAAGAAGAATGAGTCCATGAAGAAGACAAACGGACGTAGTCGAACGGATCCTCACAAATGCGACGTTACGGGAACTAACAAGAAGAAGCAGCAACCGGAAAGGAGCAAACAACATGGTAAACCAACAAGCATAAACATGGCATGATGCACAATCAAGTATGATACATGTCTTGTTTAAATATTCATGGCATGGCAAAGTGCACAAACAAAACTACAAGTTCAGTGGAGCCCAATATACAACGAGATGCATATTGACGAAACACCACATTCGATTATTTAGTTCACTCCCGGTTAGGCTACTCAACAATATTAAATGTTATTAAACATGGCAAGAGGTGAGGCAAAAGTAAACTACACAATCTAAACAATTTAAATGGGGCCGGAAACATCAGACAAAACTTCCGGCAAATCCCCATATGCATTTAGCAATTTAATGCAACAACAATTTTAAACATTTTAAATGTTATTATCATGATGCAGATGACATGTGCAAGATTTATGCAATTTTGTTAAAAGTTGACATGAGCATGTTAGAGCATTTGTAGCCATGGCGGAACAAAAGGGTGCCACGGCGGCAAAACGGGAATGGTGCCAGGGCGGTGAAAATGGACAAGGTGCCATGGCAACATCACGGTTCCGATAACTCGGTCCAAGGAACAAGTGGGGTGATGGAAACGTGCAAGAGCAACAGGGAGTGATCCCGGATACCGGGTAGCCCACATGACGGTGGCAAGGAAACGAGTGATGATGTGCGACGAACAAGTCAGGCACGGTGCAAACACGGGCATCTCGTACAACATAGATGCATTCGTTCCACGGCGTCGTTTCGGGGTTACACATTTGAAGCGTGCGTTTTTTGGAGCGAATCGGGTTCGATGCGGTGTAGGGGAAGTAAACGCTCTCGGGACGTTTGAAGTGGAAGTAGTCGTTCTATCGTTCATCGGCGATCATCGGGACGGTAGTGGAAGTAGAGGCTCATGAGGTCTTGTCGAAAATCACGGCGGTGGTAGTCGTACACATGTTGTAGTTGAACTTGATGGAACCAATGTCCTCGAGGGTAGTCATGGTACTTGAGGTCTTCGGACTACCGGTCTCGCTTCTTCGACGGTAGGGGTACAAGGTCATCGTGGGAAGTAGTCGTACTCACGAACTTGTCGGGTCCACGGCGACGGTAGTAGAACTTCACGAATCCGTGGTCTCCGGGTGTAATGGTACTTGGCGAATCCCGAAACGTTCTTGACGATCCGAAATGGCACAAGTGAGATGCACATCCACGGAGCCTTCCGACTTGGGCTCTTGGTACAGGATTTGATGAGCCCAGGGAGATGATGGAGAAAGCAAACAGCGGAGCATCAACAGACACGAGGCCACAGACATGACTTGGGGCTCCCCACACCCATGGAAACTACAGGCAGCAGGAGGCTGCTAGTGGAGGCAGGGCCACGCCGAGGTCGAAGGTGGCCGGGCGAGCTCGACGGAGGTCTTCCGCTGTCGGACGAAGTAGCAGCAGCAAGGCACGGTAGCGCTCGTAAAGCTGCAGGCCAGCACGGTGGCCTCCATAGCCGGCGGCCATGCGGGTCACGCGAGGCAAGGCGGGCGAGCAAAAGGGCGGTCGCACGGGGTCCTGTGGAGCTCGGCGGCGGCAGTCGCAATCCGGCGGAGAAACGACCACAAGGGAGGAGAGGCCGGCGTGGTCACGCGCACAGGACGGCGCAGTCCAACAAGACGCAGCGGGGCGGCGGCCAAGCGACAAGGAGGAGGCGAACGGGGAGGGGAAGGTAGAGATGGTGCAGGGCAGGTTGGGTCGCCGATGTGGGCGCCATGGCCGGAGGCGGGGAGGCAGCAGCGAGGTCTTGCGGGCATTCAGGGCGGGGCAAGGCAGGGACGCGAGGTAGGAGAGGGCACAGCGCGAGGAGGACGAGGGGGACCGAGCGGGACTCCTCCCTGTTGCGTGTGGGTGGCGGCTGTAGCGTCACAGGGAATGAGAGGGAGATGGGATCGGGCGCGTGGAGCTCTCTGTCTTTAGGTGCGGCGCAGGAGGAGGACGAAGGGAGATGGGGTCGAGAGGAGATGAGGCTAGGGTTCGGGAGGGTGTGGGCCTTGGAGGCCGGCCCAGTATAGAGGGGGCTGCGCCTAGGGGGAGGGCGCCGGCTGGGCCTTGGGCCATCTCGATGGAGGAAAGAAAAAAACTTGGAGGCCTATCAGGCTGGATTAAAAGAAAAGAAGTAAAAAACATTTTCCTTTACCATTTACAGAAAGGAGATAGAAGCAAAATATTTATTTGGAGGCCCAAATAAATACAAGTTGAGTTGAAAACTGGCATGGAGCTACTTTGACAAATTTCAAAGTGCCACAACTAGAATTGAATTATTTGGAGAAGGATCAAGGACATAGAATATTTGAAAACGAGAGAGATTTGAAATGCAAGTTTGTTTGGGTTGATTCCATGCGAATGGAATATTTATTGTAGCTCCCTAATATATTGGGAGGATATGTTCTAAAGAGAAATCACCATTGTGAATATCCCTCGATTTAAATGGACCGAAGATCCATATGATTTATTTAGTTGAGTTGCAAAAGAATTAAGGATATGATACATGATGACATGATGCAATGCAAAATATGCAATGATGAATGCAACAAGCAAAACAAATCACAAGACGATACTCGGAAGCCATGGAAGGCATCTATAGCGCCGGTCTTGGGGCATCACAGGTGGTCTCAACCTGCCCTATCGCTCCACCACAAAGATCCACCCAGAGGGCCGTCGAGACAAATGTCCTTTCAGCCCCCAATCCATGGATAACTCGCGGGTACTCTACAGGCCGACCCGACTTTAGCCACCACATGTATCATATATTATGTATATAAGTATATAACCATGATCACCTCCCAAGTGATCACAGCCCGATAGTATAGCATGGCAGACTGACAAGAATGTAGGACCACTGATGGAATACTAGCATCCTACACTAATCATTTAGGATTGCAGGTAAAGTTAATAATGATACTAACAAAGACAGGCTATGCAGCAGAATAGGATTAACCGAAAGCAGTAACATCCTACACTACTCTAATGCAAGCAGTAGAGAGAAGGAATAGGCGATATCGGGTTGATCAAGGGGGGCTTGCCTGGTTGCTCTGGCAAGGAGGGGTCGTCAACACCGTAGTCATACTGGATAGCAGTGGCGTCGGTCTCGATGTCTAACGAGAGAAGAGGGGAAGAAACAATAAATATAATGCAAACATGTGCATGACAATGCATGGCATGACAATGAGCGGTGCTAGGTGTGCCCTAATGCGGTATTAGGTGCTACTGGAGAAGGGGGGAAACATCCGGGAAAGTATTCCCGGTGTTTGGCATTTTCGGATAGACGGACCGGAGGGGGAAAGTTGCACCTTCGCTATGCTAGGGACGTGTGGCAGACGAATGGACTGGGTATTCGGATTCGTCTTGTCGTTCTAAGCAACTTTCATGTACAAATTATTTTCATTCGAGAAACGGTTTATTTTCTATGATTTTTCAAAGTTAAAATGGTTTTCTGAAATTCTGATGTTAATTTAATTCGGAATTATATTAAATACAAAATGCTATGGGTACACAGAAGTGTACCCAGAGATATGACTATTTGACTGGCAGGCGGGCCCTATTGACAGTTAACTTGCTGACTGGGTTGACTGGTCCAACTGACATGTGGGGTCCATGTGTCATAGGCCCATGTTTTATCAGATTGTTTTAATGTTTTGTTTAGTAGATGGGGTCCATAGTTAGCATAATGATTAGAACTAATACTGGTTTAAGGTTAATTAATCTAGGATTAATCCTAGTCTAATTGCCGGGCCCATTTGGCAGTGACACAAGCCAGCCTTTGTGATTGTGCACACACGCACACGAGCAGAGGTCTCGGCCATGGGCGCAGCGAGCGCGGAATGACCCGCAGCCAGCGGGCGGGCGAGTGCGGGGCGGGCAGAGGCAGCCGCCGGCGGCAGCGGCAGTGGCGCAGGCGGGGGTGTGCATTGGCGGACGCTGGAGCGGGGCGAGGAGGAGGCCACGAGCGGCAGCGAACGGCGAGCAGCAGAGTAAGTAGTAGGCGAGCGACGGCCCAAGGGGGCAGCGGATGGCAAGGTACAGCGGCACGAGGAAGGTGCTAGCGGCACGGGGTGTGCGGTCAGGGTACGTCCTGGTAGCCAAGGGCTCGCGGTGGTGCATCTATGTCATGCACGGAGCGGGGCACCGGGCCGGCAACGGGAGGACGTGGGCGGCGCTTACGGCAACGGATTGTGGGGGAAAGGTGGAGGGATCGTTGGACAGGCTCACGGTGGATCTCGTGGAAGGGGTCGGTGAAGCTGGGATGGTCGAGGGTGTGCAGTTTGATGGTGATGGCGAGGCGGAGTTTGGCGAGGGGAGTTGTTGCGAGCGACGTCGTGGGAGCTCGCCCGAATGGCTGTCGCTTGCAGCGGCGACGCCGCGAGGAAGGAGCTCGGGCGCGACGCTGGAGAAGAGTGGCGCGAGGTGGGGGTTGAGGGGATCGGGACGGGAGGAGCGAGGGTTTAGGGTTTGCGGGTGGGTTTCATTGGTGTTTGTAGGGGGCGGCTGGGCCGGCCTAGTCGGCCTAGTGGCCAACTGGGTCGTGGCCTGGGGGGTCCTTTTATTCGGTTTTTTTCGTCTTATCTTTTCGTTTTTATTTATATTCTTTTCTACTTTATTAAATTCTAGCTTTTATAAAATACAAAAGTTGGACCTAAAAGAGCATTAATAATTATGCCACTACCACAATTAGCTTCACACCTAAAATAAAATAGTTTGTAACTATTTATTATTTTAAAAACATTTAAATAATTCTTTTTGCCATTGTTTTAATTATAATAGTGCAATTGAAAACTTTACGGAAGTGTGGTTTCTTCACCAATAATTAGTATGGATTATTTTCCACAACTCGAACATATTAGTTTTAATATTTGAAAACTTTTATTGTTTGTCTGATTTTAAATTTGAGCGGTTTCGAACTAACGCGAGATTAACAACAGTAATCGAGGGGACGTGGCATCATTAACAATGGTTTACTGTAGCTTAATTACCCGGGTGTCACAAATCTCCTCCACTAAAAGAAATCTCGTCTCGAGATTTAAGTGGTAGAGTAAAGCGGAAAGAATTTGTTACTAAATTCTAACGATTCTTCTTGGTCTTGGTTGCTCTTCTCGAAGAGGTCGATCCACTACATTGATGTCTTCCTTTCTCTGCTTCAGGTCATCATGATGAAGTTTACATCCTTTCTTCAGGATCTCCATCATACTTAGGGAAAAGTTAAGTGGAAAAACTTAGGAAGGACGGAGTTCAACGCATGTTAGATACCTATGGGCTATCTCAGTGAACGAGGTATAGAGGCATCTCTCGAGTTCACATGCAAGAAAGTCATCAAGAGTAAAGTAATAAGATGTGATAAGAAGTTTCAAGCAGATAGGCAATCGTTCGTTGCCTGAAACATAATGTGAGAGTGGTTAAGACCAATGGGAGTAAGTGTTGTGTCTGATACCAGAATTGATGATCTCTCGGAAGGTGGCTCGTGAATTACATACGAAGCGACGTGTGAGGAATAATTTTGGAAATTAGGGATGTACATGAGAGTCAAGTTTCGATCATGTGGAACTGTGGGTTATGGGCCTACCATTTGGGTTAAAAGTAGGAGGAGCGGTGACATATTGCATGGTTATGATAGCAAGGCATGTCAGAGGATAGCCTATCAGTTATGTCGGCAACAACATTGGTACCAAGGGCGAGGGACGAAGAGAACCATTTTCCTACTCGTCGAAACAAGGCGGAGCAATAGGCAAAGTTCTCGTCCATCGGTGGTTATCAAATGTCATCAACAATAGTAACACGGTCTTACTGACCGAGTTGTACACCGATGCATTTACATAATCAGGGAGATATTATTGCTTATGTCATATAGATCACAAGAAAGGTTAAACAAAACAATGGAAAGGAAATTGTGATTATCATATTAAACAGAACAATGGAAAGGAAAATGTGTTTAAACACATATTTCAGGGGGTATATCCTTCCCAAGGACAAGGAGAGTACAATATCCATGACAGGATAGAAAATAGAAACCATTTAGGTAAGGGGAGAGGAATTTCATGGCATTACCCATACAACGGTGTTTGGATAATTGATAAAGAAAACTTAGCATTGTGCTTCAAATGTTCTTATTGAAGATCGTAGTACCGCATACGTGCTTCGAGATAGCATTGACAAGGTCTTCAAGCAAAGGTCAGACCTTGGATACACAAAGGATCCATCAGGAAAAACTTATTAAACACGTCACTCAATTTCCTCATGGACGAATGGTTAACCTTGTTAAAAAGAAGAAACTATAACACTAGGTCCTCCGGCCAAGTGTGGTAGGCATGCCATCACCTTACCGGGTCATAAGAGGACCAATGTTATAACTCTTGAAAATATGTTCCAACCATCGTGTCTGAGCGAGATTCAGATATGATTGGTGTCAGGATACCTCAGACTCAGGATTCATGGGAAGAAGGTGCAACACATATTGTCGAGATGACATTGTAAGATTCTCGGGAAATGAACTATGGAAGCGAGCTCCTAAACCAGAGTTCATCATTAGACCAAGGAGAGGAGGAGGAGGTGGCTGATGGACTCAACGACATATCTTCGATGTGACGCCCCAAGACCGATGCTCGAGAAGACTTCCATAGGTTCCAGGTTTCTCTGTGTGTTTCATTTTTGCTTGCTCCTTTTATTTTTGCATTGCATCATGTCATCATGCCATCATGTCATAAATCTTTTGCATCTCAACTAAATAAATTGTGTGGATCTTCGATCCATTTAAATCGAGGGAAGAGTGACTTCTCTTTATAAAATATCCTCCTAATATTTAGGGAGCTATTATAAATATTCCATTATTTTGGAATCACCAAAACACACTTGCAAGTAATTCCCCAGGCCTTTGTTATCTCACTTCTTGACCTCAAACTTTGCCCATATTTTTTTCTTTCATCGCTTTCCCGATCTCCACAAAATTCCGAACATTTTTGGACTCTCCCAAAATGTTTTGTTAATTCTAACTTACTTGAATCACATTCAAAAGTGTTTGAATGCAATCCTTCCAACCGGTTCCAAATGCATCTTCTCGGAACGAACTCATTTTTATGAGTCCGGGAGATTTAACCGCATGCCCAAATGTTTTCTCTAACCCCTCCTTTTCCATTTTTCTCCTCTCTTTGCTTTCTATTAAAGGAAATTGAGAGAGGTTAAGAGAGCAGAGCCCAGCGGCCAGGCGGCCTGCTTCCCAATAGCCCAGCTGGGTCTCCCAGCCATCTGCGCCTAGGCCCTTTTGGCCCAAGGCCATCCCACAGCCCAGCCGGCCCCTGCCTACCTAACCCTAGCCGATAGGGAGCCCGACCCCATCTCGTCATGATCTCCTCTCCCCTCACGCCGTCAGAGAGAGACCCGCAGCCCGACCCCTCTCCCCTCGTTCATCTTCTCCCTCCCGAGCACCGTGGAGAGGACAGCGCCAACCTCCCTCTTCCTCACGCTCCTCCTTCCTCCACCACCCTGGCCTGCTACCCCCCTCCTCGACCCGCCATCAGGGAGGAGTCCCGCTCGGTTCCCCTCGTCCGCCTCCTCGCCATGGCCCCTCGCAAGCTGCCTCCGATGCTGCGCCTCGCCTCCTGTCTCCTGTGCGCCTCCTCCTTGCTAAGTCACCGTCGCCCGAGCGCTCGAGGAGAGGAGCTCCTCGAGCACCCGCGCCCGCAGCCGTCGTCCTCTACGCCCAGCAGAAGTCCCCGCCGGGTCCCGTCGCCCCCGTCTGCACCCCTCGCGCCTCTGCCTCGCCATGGAGCTCCGCCACCCATCTCTCTTCCTGTAGCGCGCTGTCGCGTGGATGCTCGCCTCCGACCAGCGCCGTTACTCCTCTTGGTCCGTCCTCCTTCGTGTGGAGCAACACCATCACGGGCCCTCTTCCCGAGTTATTACTCACCATCGACCAACGCCAACCCAAGACAGGACCTTGCCAAGTCCACCCCGCTCCGGCCACGACACCAGCAAGATCACTGCTGCATCTATACACCACGTTGTTGCTCGTGGCATGTCAAAACCGTCTCTGTGGATTTACGTCAAGTACCACGACGCCCGGAGTCCTCGGATCCGTCAAGTTCCACTATGAGATGTACAACTACCGTCAACCTCGAAGACCTCGGATTCACCAAGTTCCCATGATGACAAGTGTGACCCTTCGGATGCGCCAAGTTCATATACACAAAAACGCCAAGTACCACTCATGTCGGCAAGACCCGCAAGTCGGACCCCGAACGATCGATGTCTTGTGGACCGTGTACAGCTACCATCGCAAGAACGGTACCGGAAAGTCCAAAGACCCCAAGTACCACGACACCAATGACATGAACGTCTACGGAAACTCGTGCAACGATAAACATGTACCCCTACCGTCGCCGAGATCGCGAGAACCTCTACCGTCGACCCTAGAGCGTGCGAGAATGACTACTTCCACTACTGCCGTCGCGAGAACGTCTACTTCTTCTACTTTGCACCGAACGAGAACTGTCCCGCTTGCACGCTCCAAAGGTATAACCTCGAGACGACGTCCGTGAACGAATGCTTGTGATGTTTGAGATTCTCGTGTTTGCATCGTGCCCAAATTGTCGCTTGTTTCCTTGTCGCCAAATCGTGGGACACCCGGAATCCAGTAGCGCCCCACCATCTTTTGCACGCATCCGCACACTTCTCCTTTGCATCGGTATCTCAATAGAGTTACCGGAACCGAAATGTTGCCGTGGCACCGTTTTCGTTATCGTTGTTGTGGCACCCCTTTTCCTTTCCACCACGGTGACAAATGCTTCATAATGCTCTTGTCAAACTTTTAATAAAAATTGCATAAACTTGCACATGTCATCCGCATCATGTTAACAACATCAAGAATGTTTAAAATTGTTGTTGGTATTAATTTGCTAAAGGCATATGGGGATTCACGGGATTCATTATTTGTTATATCCGGTCCCATTTAAATTGTTTAGATGGTGTAGTTTTGTTATGCCTCACTGAGGGAGTCCCGGATTAGGGGGTCCCCGGACAGCCGGACTATATCTTTCAGCCGAACTGTTAGACTATGAAGATACAAGATTGAAGACTTCGTCTCGTGTCCGAATGGGACTCTCCTTGGCGTGGAAGGCAAGCTAGGCAATACGGATATGTGTATCTCCTCCTTTGTAACCGACCTTGGGTAACCCTAACCCTCTCCGGTGTCTATATAAACCGGAGGGTTTTAGTCCATAGGAAAACATACAATCATACCATAGGCTAGCTTCTAGGGTTTAGCCTTTCTGATCTTGTGGTAGATCTACTCTTGTACTACCCATATCATCAATATTAGTCAAGAAGGACGTAGGGTTTTACCTCCATCAAGAGGGCCCAAACCTGGGTAAAACATCGTGTCCCCTGCCTCCTGTTACCATCCACCTTAGACGCACAGTTCGGGACCCCCTACCCGAGATCCGCCGGTTTTGACACCGACATTGGTGCTTTCATTGAGAGTTCCTCTGTGTCGTCGCCGTTACGCTTGATGGCTCCTACTATCATCGATAGCGATGCAGTCCAGGGTGAGACTTTTCTCCCCGGACAGATCTTTGTGTTCGGCGGCTTCGCACTACGGGCCAACTCGCTTGGTCGTCTGGAGCAGATCGAAAGTTACGCCCCTGGCCACCGGGTCAGGTTTGGAAGCTTAAACTACACAGCCGATGTCCGCGGAGACTTGATCTTCGACGGATTCGAGCCTCTGCCTTGTGCGTCACGCGGTCATGATGAGTACTATTTTGCTCTACCATCCAACAGTGTTCAGGAGATCGCACCGGCAGCTGCCCCGACCCTCAATTCAGAGCCAGTTGCGTAGTCCATGAATGGGTGGATGGACCCCGCCACGGAAGCCTTATCCTCATCGGCGATCGATCCGAACATTGACCTTACCCTGCACAAGAGTCGTGTTGTCAAATTGCCGGATCCTTCTCCGGCCACGGACTCCGAACCGCCTGCGCTCGTTCCTATCGAATCCGACTGGGCGCTGATCATGGAGTTTACCTCCGTGGATATCTTTCAACACTCGCCCTTTGGAGATACACTGAACTCATTAAGGTATCTCTCCTTGTCAGGAGGATCCTGGCCGAACTATGTCCGGCAGGACTGGGTTGCGGATGACGAAGAAATTCGTCGCCCACCCACCACCCACTTAGTAGCCACTCTCGATGATGATGCACGAGACGAACAGGAACCACTGCCCATAGGGCACTGGACGCCCACTCCATCACATGACGTCTACATGGTGGACACACCAAAAGAAGACGACGAGGAGGAGCGGAAGGACGCAACGAAGGGTTGTCCCCTCGAGAAGCAGTCAAAGCGGCGGCGTAAGCGCCGCCCGAAATCCCGCCTTGGGAAAAATAACAATCATACAGACCCAGCGTTAGAGCAGGGTGAACCACTGCCGGACCACGACAACACGGAGAATCAAACCGAACAACCCGATTCTGTTAAAGATAATAGCC
Source organism: Triticum dicoccoides (assembly GCF_002162155.2). Classification (NCBI taxonomy): domain Eukaryota; kingdom Viridiplantae; phylum Streptophyta; class Magnoliopsida; order Poales; family Poaceae; genus Triticum; species Triticum dicoccoides. The sequence goes on from NC_041384.1 coordinate 309,177,855, forward strand.
TGGATGACATAACACCGGACAAACACCCTGAGCAACAGAATGCCCATCAAAGGCTTGTTGCCACCGCGAGGAGTCTAAAAAAGCAGAAGCAAAGGCTCAAGGCTCGGCAAGACACACTCCAAATCAGATGGAGTAAAGTACTCAGCACAGCAGCGAAGTATGGCGGTAATCGCCCCACCAAGAGCAACCCGAAGCGGAAGCTGCTACCTGAATTTGATGAGGAGGCCTTAGATCCCCCGCAACCAAAAATTAAAATGGCCACCTGGCCGGATAGACGACCTCATGGCCAACATAGAGCGGCAAGCAATGCCGCACATAAGCCAATGCGCGATCCACACGAGGGCTCACATAAAAAGGACGGTGCAACCAGATCCATCTATGGACCGCACAGGCGCGCTCCAGCATAGGATGCAACACACCAAACATCCGAACACCACGGTACACCCATGTACAGGGGTGCCGCACACCCCCTATGTTTCACCGATGAGGTGTTGGACCATGAATTTCCAGAGGGATTCAAACATGTAAACACAGAGGCATACGACGGAACAACAGACCCTGGGGTCTAGATTGAGGACTATATCCTCCACATCCATATGGCTCGAGGAGATGATCTCCACGCCATTAAGTTTTTACCCCTTAAACTCAAAGGGCCAGCTCGGCACTGGCTTAAAAGCCTCCCCGAAAGCTCCATTGGAAGCTGGGAAGAGCTCAAAGACGCTTTTCGGGCAAATTTTCAAGGGACTTATGTTCGACCTCCGGACGCGGACGATTTGAGTCACATAACTCAACAGCCCAGAGAGTCAGCCCGAAAGCTCTGGAACAGGTTTCTTACTAAAAAGAACCAAATAGTCGACTATCCGGATGTCGAAGCCTTGGCAGCTTTTAAGCATAGTGTTCGTGATGAATGGCTTGCCAGACACCTCGGCCAAGAAAAGCCGAGAACAATGGCAGCATTAACAAGCCTCATTACCCGCTTTTGCGCGGGTAAGGATAACTGGCTAGCCAGATGCCGCACCAGCGACCCAAGTACATCCGAAGTTAGAGATGGAAACGGGAAATCACGGCACAGCAACAATAATAAATGCCGAATTAAAGAAGACAGCCAGAAGAGCACGACAGTAAATGCCGAATTCAGAAGCTCTCGGCCAGGTCAGCAAAAGCCGCCCTTTAAAGGTGCTAGAGACGAACTGTCCAGCCTCAACAAAATTCTGGACCAAATATGTCAGATCCATAGCACCCCTGGTAAACCAGCTAATCATACCCACAGAGAATGTTGGGTCTTCAAGCAGTCAGCTAAGGCAGCAGTAGGAGAACTACTGCGATTGTGCCCTGGTTCATCCAGACGAGCACCTCAGTAGAGAAAGCCGAAAATTGACTGTCATGATATAGCGCGAGACTGGACAACCACTCGATGACCTATCAGAATGTTAGAATTCCTCCGCTTTAACGAAGGGCCGCTTCCCAGCCAGGCATATACGCACCCCGAGTTCGGGAGAGTGCGGAGCCACCAGGGGCTATATAGTAGCCCCACTGTCAAACTGCTATGGCTAAGTGAAAGTGTTAAAGCATTATAGTCCGGTTGCCTCGTTCGCTGCGCTATCACCTCCTTAATAGGACCAAGACGTTGGGTTAAGTGTGAACACGCGTCTTTTGCGAGCACCTCCGCATTATATGCGTGGGGGTTGAAGCCGACGACTGCAATCTTTCAGGTTATATACACATATACATAAACGGCTGCACAGGAGGCATCATATTACTTTCAGGCAAAAGTATAAATACAGCCTTAATACATTTTATAAAAACATTGTGTTTACAATGGGAATACATGTCACTCAAACATAATATTCTTCGAGCACTGGGCCTCTATCAAACAAGCACCTTCAAGAACTTCTTCAAAATAGTGCTCGGCAGCCACCCGGCCTGTGGCCGAACCCTGCGCCGCTACAGTGGTAGCATCCATCTCCGCCCAGTATGCTTTGACACGGGCAAGGGCCATCCACGAGCCTTCTATGCATGCCGACCTCTTCTTCGCATTGATACGCGGCACCGCACCAAGGAACTGATGCACTAAACCGAAATAGTTGTTCGGCTTCGGCTTCTCCGGCCAAAGGTGATCTATGACGGACCTCATGCCATGTCCGGACAATCTATTAAGTTCGGCCCATTTGGCTAGATGATCAGTTAAGGGAAGCGGACGCTCCAGAACGTTAAATTGCGACCATAACAGCTTGTCCACTTCCCGATCTGTCTGATCTCGGAAGTATTTGACCGCATCGACAGCGCTCGCTGCCAAGTCCATATATGCGTCTGCCGAACTCCACAGCCGATCCAGAGGTGCATACCGCGGATCTCCGAACTTCCTCTGCAGCAGAAAGGGCTTCCCAGCCACAATATCCTCGGCTTCATGCAGCTCCTCCTTCTTCGCCCTCATAGCAGAGCGGGTGTCTTTGGTCGCCACCATGGCCTTTTCAAGGTCCGCTGCCTTCACTCGGTTCTCTTCTTCAAGAAACTGGCAACGGTCGGCGGTGTCTTTTAATTTTACGGCCATCTTGGACATCTTCTCTTTGCTTTCACAAAGCGCGGCCTTCTCGGCTCTTAACTCTTCGGACGCCTTCAAAGCAGCCGCATTGCTAATTCTTGCTTGTTCCTTGGCTCGGGCAAGTTCCGCCCAAAGGGTCTCCACGGTTGTAGCTCCGTCTGCAGTCACAACATATTAAAGATACTGGCATCACGCCGCTCTTACTATGTGACATTCACCAAAAAACATTACTTACCCTGTGACTCGTCAAGCCGCTTGTTAACAAGCTCGATGTCGGCGTCTGCCGCATCCAGTTGCCGCTTTAGTTCGGCAAACTCATTAGTCCAGCGGAGCTTCCATCACCTACACATAAAGGCAGTTTGGTTATTAACTGGGACTATGATCCTCTGTTCGCCACCGTTCTCGACGACAACCAGAGTCTCAGGGGCTACTATCTACACAGGGCACAGCTAAACATTTGCGGTACTATCAAAAAAGTATATCATTTCACGTACCTCAAAGCCCGTCAGTAGACTCATAAAGGCTTCATGCAATCCGCTTTCGGTGGACGAAATTCTTTCCATCACCGTACTCATCAACATACGGCGTTCCTCTGAGATGGCCGCTCGCTCCAACAGCTCCTTCAATACGTCCGACCGCATACCAGACGGTGCCGGACTCTTTTGTTTGCTCTCTTCAAGAGCCGGATGCTGGGGACTTCGGGTGACTATCGGATTATCTTCTGGCCTCACCGGATCCGGAGAGGCCCTCCGCGACAACACTTCAAGGTCGCCCGCTTCTTGAGTGGGGGAGTCCGGGGGAGGTGTTTCGCTCTCCATCATCTCCAGAAGAAGATCCCCCGAAGACGAGCTCTGCTGAGAAGGGCTACGGTCCAAATTGCAAGATAAAGGCTTCGGTTATTTTCCTCAGAGGAAAGGTAGTACATCTTCACTATTAAAGTACTTTTTGATTACTTACAGCTCATTGGAGGGCTGATCCCCGCGCGGACTTTGTGCGGCAAGAGCACCCCCCAAGGTAGGACCCTCTGGTGGAGATTTCTTCTCCCGTTTGGAAACATTAGTTTCCGGATCTTCGGAGGCAGTCCTCTTCCTTCCCCGAAGTGAGAGAAGGTCGGATTCTTCCACTTGGTTATCCTCCTTCACGGCGGCACTCATTCCCTCGGTTGGAATTGGTAGCGATGGGGGCCCTCTCTCGCCCTCGTTATCCCCCCTTTATCTTCCTTTGGGGGCTCATGGCAAGGCGCCAGCTCGAGCATCTTTTCCAGTACTGGATTTTCCAAACCCTCAGGAAGGGGAGCCGAACACCGAATCATCTTTGCCTTTGTTAGACAATCCTTGTCAAAGAGCAATTTCTCAGAATGACATCATAATAAATAAAAGATGGCGTGTTCGACTAGAGGATTATTTACCTGTTCGGCGGTGCGGTTGCTGCTCAGGCCCACGTCCTCGGTAGTATCCGGACACTCTATTTGGGGTCCGAAGAATGATTTATACATCTCCTCGTGCGTCAGGCCAAGGAAATTCTGAATAGAGCGCGGTCCTTCTGGGTTGAACTCCCACATGCGGAGGGGTCGGCGTTTGCATGGCTGGATTCATCGAACCAGCATGACTTGCACCACCATGACCAGATTGAAATCTCCTTCGAAGAGATCTTGAATGCGGCTCTGCAGCACAGGCACGTCCTTGACTGGACCCCAGCTCAGCCCTCTGCTAATCCATGACATCAGTTATGGTGGAGGGCCCGAGCGGAAAGCAGGGGCAGCCACCCACTTGGTGCTTCTGGGAGTTGTGATGTAAAACCACTCCCATTGCCATAATACGGACACCTTTGGAAAGGAACCTTTTGGCCATGGAGCTCCAGGGATCTTGCTTATTGATGCGCCTCTGCACGCTATCTGCTGCCCCTCAACCGTCTTCGGCTTCACATCAAAGGTCTTGAGCCACAGGCCGAAGTGAGGGGTAAGGCAGAGGAAGGCCTCACATACGACAATAAATGCCAAGATGTGGAGAAAGGAGTCCGGGTCTAGATCATGGAAGTCTAGCCCGTAATAGAAAATCAAACCCCTTATGAAGGGATCCAGAGTGAGGCCTTGGCCTCGGAGAAAGTGGGATATGAACACGACGTCTTCGTTGGGTTCAGGAGTAGGGACGACCTGCCCTCGGGTAGGCAGCTGATGCGAAACCTCGGCGGTCAGGTATCTGGCCTCCCTCAACTTCTTGATATCCTCTTCCGTGACGGAGGAGGGCATCCACCAGCCTTGAAGGCTGGATCTGGACATGATTGAAGATCCGGAACACCTGACCTGGGCTTTGGGTGTTAGAACTCGAGGTGGGGGAAGGGTTTGATTGAGCACCGGAGGGAAAAAAGTGAAAGCCTTGTCCCTTTATAAAGAGGGTGAATATCAAGCATCCTCTCCGTGGCCGTTTGGGACTTGCCTATAATCTAGGAGTCCTAGACGCGGTTGGGTTACCCACGACCGTATTGATGAGAATCCCGTAATTAGGGGAACACGATCTCTCCTTTGACGAGACGTGTCAAAAACTGCCTCGCGTTATGTGCGGGGCTAGTTAAAGGAAACGGTTCGAATAATCACTGGGCCATGGCATAACGTCATGTCGCCAAAACAAGTCAGCAGATTAGATTTGTGGAAATATTATTCTCTCTATGGTGGTATGTGGAACTTATTTTGCAGGGTCGGACACTATCCTTGTATTCAAATTCTTCTGTGGTATATTCAGAGGAGGAACCCGGCTTGCAATGCCGAAGACAATACTGTGCACCGGACTCATCGTCATTGAAGCCTGGTTCAGGGGCTACTGAGGGAGTCCTGGATTAGGGGGTCTCCGGACAGCCAGACTATATCTTTCGGCCGGACTATTAGACTATGAAGATACAAGATTGAAGACTTCGTCTCGTGTCCGGATGGGACTCTCCTTGGCGTGGAAGGCAAGCTAGGCAATACGGATATGTGTATCTCCTCCTTTGTAACCGACCTTGGGTAACCCTAACCCTCTCCGGTGTCTATAACCGGAGGGTTTTAGTCCGTAGGACAACATACAATCATACCATAGGCTAGCTTCTAGGGTTTAGCCTCTCTGATCTCGTGGTAGATCTACTCTTGTACTACCCATATCATCAATATTAATCAAGCAGGACGTAGGGTTTTACCTCCATCAAGAGGGCCCGAACCTGGGTAAAACATCGTGTCCCCTGCCTCCTGTTACCATCCGCCTTAGATGCACAGTTCGGGACCCCCTACCCGAGATCCGTCGGTTTTGACACTGACACTCACCTCTTGCCATGTTAACCAACATTTAATATTGTTGAGTACCTAAACGAGATCGAACTAAATAACTTGTTGTGGTGTTTTGTCAATATGCAACTCGTTGCATATTGATCTCCACTTAACTTATAGAATTGCTTGTGCACTTTGCCATGCCATACTTCATTAAACTGGACATGCATCATACTTGGTTGTGCATCATGCCATGTTGATGTGATGGTTGTTTACTATGTTGTTTGCTCCTTTCCGGTGTTTCTTCTTCGGGTTGGTTCTGATAACGTCGGGTTTGTGAGGATCCATTCGACTATGTCTGTTTGTCTTCTTCATGGACTCGTTCTTCTTCCTTGCGGGGTCTCAGGCAAGATGACCATACCCTCGAAATCAGTTCTATCTTTGCTTGCTAGATGCCCGCTCTTTTGCTATGCCTATGTTGCGATACCTACCACTTGCTAAATCATGCCTCCCATATTGTTAAGCCAAGCCTCTAACCCACCTTACCCTAGCAAACCGTTGTTTGATTATGTTACCGCTTTGCTCAGCCCCTCTTATAGTGTTGCTAGTTGCAGGTGAAGATTGGAGTTTGTTCCTTGTTGGAACATGGATATTTTGTTGGGATATCACAATATCTCTTATTTAATTAATGCATCTATATACTTGGTAAAGGGTGGAAGGCTCGGCCTTATGCCTGGTGTTTTGTTCCACTCTTGCCGCCCTAGTTTCCGTCATACCGGTATTGTGTTTCTTGATTTTGCGTTCCTTACACGGTTGGGTTATAATGGGAACCCCTTGACAGTTCGCCTTGAATAAAACTCCTCCAGCAAGGCCCAACCTTGGTTTTACCATTTGCCACCTAGCCTTTTCCCTTGGGAGTCGCGCATCCCAAGGGTCATCTTTATTTTAACCCCCCGGGGCCAGTGCTTCTCTAAGTATTGGTCCAACCCAGAGCACCATGCGGGGCCATCCCTTGGCAACTTGGGTTACGCCGGCTCCTGTACGTTTAGCTTATCCGGTGTGCCCTGAGAACGAGATATGTGCTGATCCTATCGGGATTTGTCGGCACAGCGGGTGGTCTTGCTGGACTTGTTTTACCATTATCGAAATGTCTTGTAACCGGGATTCCGAGTCTGATCGGATTGTCTTGGGAGAAGGAATATCCTTCGTTGACCGTGAGAGCTTGTGATGGGCTAAGTTGGGACACCCCTGCAGGGATTTGAACTTTCGAAAGTCGTGCCCGCGGTTATGGGAAGATGGGAATTTGTTAATGTCCGGTTGTAGAAAACCTGAAACTTAACTTAATTAAAACGAATCAACCGCGTGTGTAGCCGTGATGGTCTCTTTCCAGCGGAGTCCGGGAAGTGAACACGGTGTTGGAGTTATGCTTGAACGTAAGTAGTCTAGGATCACTTCTTGATCATACATTCTCGAAGGTGGTTTGCCTTCTCTTCTCGCTCTCATTTGCGTAAGTTAGCCACCATATATGCTAGTGCTTGCTACAGCTCCACCTCATACCTTTTCCCCTACCTATAAGCTTAAATAGTATTGATTGCAAGGGTGTGAGATTGCTGAGTCCCCGTGACTCACAGATTCCTTCAAAACCAGCTTGCAGGTGCCGATGATATCGTGCAGGTGATGCAACCAAGCTCAAGGAGGAGCTCGATGAAGTTTGTGTTAGTTATGTTGTTTCGTTTCCAGTTGATCAGTAGTGGAGCCCGGTCGGGGCGATCAGGGATCTGTAGCATTAGGGCTAGTCTTCTTTTATTTTGGTTCCGTAGTCGAACCTTGATTGTATCTGGATGTTGTAATGCTTTATTCATGCTATTGTGTGAAGTGGCGATTGTAAGCCAACTCTGTACCTCTTTCTTATTCAGTACATGGGATGTGTAAAGATTACCTCTCTTGTGACATTGCCTTCAATGCGGTTATGCCTCTAAGTCCTGCTCCGACACGTGGGAGATATAGCCGCATCGAGGGTGTTCCAATCGAGATTTCCAAAAAGATGGATTTCCACAATTATGTGAACAAGGATATAACATATGTCATATCAAATGATATAATGATGTATGCTCAAGGAAAACATACACAATTAACATCGGTTGCAAGGTGCACCCGAAATATGGGCTTAGGTAGCATGACTGATGTTAGAATGGTGATTCGATAACCAATTGTATATGAATGAAATGTCTACCTTTAACTTCAAAGCAATAGGGTTGCTAGAAGGGCATATTCCAAACAACATCGTTCAATTGTTGGTATCCTTGTTAGAATCAACATGAGGACCAAGAAAGAATGGTGAAGGTGAGAAGTGTCACTATATCAAAAATTCTTAAGAGGTGGAGCAATCCTCACAAAATTCTTGATATAGAAGATACTAATGATACAAGGTAGAACATAACCTAAGCTTGATAGCAAATAAACTAAGGTACAACAAAAAACATGAACAAGTTTGTGTTGGGGGAAGGCAAGAATGTTGTCGATGATAACACAAATCATCGAGGGGCAAGGATGGTATTTCCCATCATGAATTCAATTGTTATTCTAGAAGAGCTCAGAACGTTAATGATGCCCAATATTTAGTTGAAAGGTTTCATGAAAATGTAATCGATCATCGATGACACCAAGCAAAGCAATGGTGAAGTGTGGGGTTATTGGAAATTGAAAGTGCAACTATCCCTGGGTGGTTTTGGTAATTACTAACAACATATAGCTCATTGAACTAATACTATTTCAAGATTATCATTTTAGAATGTTCAATGATTGGCATGGCATGGATTAGGAATGTGGACCACTCAAAATGCTAAGGACACACATTGGCTCAAGCTCAAGACTCTACATTTTCATTTTAGTGACCCAAGATCACATTGAGTCCATAGGAAAAGCCAATACTATTAAAATGGGATGAGGTGTTGCTTAATGACTTATTTGCTCAAAATGTTTAGTGATATGCTCCAAAAACCATCAACCAGTTTCTCATATCCACATATGTCCCAAACCAAAAGTCAAACTCGGCCCCACCGAAATGTTCTATCCGGCGCCACCGAGTTCACTTGACATAGCCACTGCCAGAAACCATAGTCATATCGGTGTCACCGATAGGGATCACGGTCTCACCAAGATGGGATTGCAAACTCTTTGTTTCCCTTCGTAACGTTTCGGTCCAACCAAGATGAGCGATCGGTCCCACCGAGTTCGCAATGCAAACTCTCTGTTTCCCTTTCATAACGTTTTGGTCGCACCAAAATGGGCGATTTGGTCCCACCGAGTTTGCCTGACCAACCCTCTGGTTAGCTTATTACCAAAATCGGTCCCACTAGTTTGTGTAATTGGTCTCACCGAGATTACATTATGCCCTAACCCTAATGGAATCGGTCCCACCGAGTTGACATGTTTGTCCCACTAAAAAGCCTAACGTTCACATTTTGAACTAAATCGGGTTGACCGAGTTTTCTGATACGGTCCCACCGAGTTTGGTGAATTGTGTGTAACGGTTAGATTTTGTGTGGAGGATATATATACCCCCCCACCCTTCCTTCATTAGTAAGGAGATCCATCAGAACATGCCTACACTTCACCATTCGTTTTCTGAGAGAGAACCACATACTCATGTGTTGAGACCAAGATATTCCATTCCAACCATTTGAATCTTGATCTCTAGCCTTCCCCAAGTTGCTTTCCACTCAAATCATCTTTCCACCTAATCCAAATCAGTGAGAGAGAGTTGAGTGTTGGGTACACTATCATTTGAAGCACAAGAGCAAGGAGTTCATCATCAACACACCATCTATTACCTTTTGGAGAGTGGTGTCTCCTAGATTGGTTAGGTGTCACTTGGGAGCCTTTGACAAGATTGTGGAGTTGAACCAAGGAGTTTGTAGGGCAAGGAGATCGCCTACTTCGTGAAGATCTACCCTAGTGAGGCAAGTGCTTCATGGGCGATGGCCATGGTGGGATAGACAAGGTTGCTTCTCTGTGGACCCTTCGTGGCTGGAGCCCTCCGTGGACTCGCGCAACCATTACCCTTCGTGGGTTGAAGTCTCCATCAACGTGGATGTACGATAGCACCACCTATCGGAACCACGCCAAAAATCTCCGTGTCTACATACATTACGTTTGCTCCCTCCAAACTCCTCTCTTTACCTTCATATGCAAATGTTTTACATTCCGCTGCAATACTCTTAGACTTGCATATGTTGGTTGATTGCTTGACTTGTGCTAAGTTGCTAAAATCTGCCAAGACCTAAAATTGGGAAAAGGCTAGATTTTTATTTGGTCAAGTAGTCTAATCACCCCCTCTAGACATACTTTCAATCCTACAAGTGGTATCAGAGCTTTGGTCTCCATTTTGCCTTGATTTCCATAGCTTTGGTGATCATAGCCTTTGTTTCACAACCTAGGAGAGTATGGCATGTAGCAAGGGAAATTACCACCATAGAGGTCCTTACTTTGATGGTACTAATTTTGCTAGTTGTAAGCATAAGATGAAAATGCATTTTCTTGGACATAACACCGCCGTTTGGGCTATTGTGTGTATTGGCTTGAAAGATGAATTCTTTGATGGAAAGAACCGACCCATGAAGCTAGCGCAGAAGAGTTGAAGATGCTGCAATACAACACTCAAGCTTGCGATATCCTCTTCAACGGATTGTGCCCCGAAGAATTAAACAAAATCAGCCGTCTTGAGAATGCAAAGGAAATTTGGGATACTTTGATTGATATGCACGAAGGTAGCGACTCCGTCAAGGAATCTAAATTGGGTGTGCTTCAAAGTTAACTTGACAAGTTCAGAATGAAGGATGGTGAAGGTGTCGCCGAAATGTACTCTATGCTTGCTCTCATCACAAATGAGATTGCTGGCTTAGGAAGTGAAGAGATGACCAATAGATTCATCATCAAGAAGATCCTAAGAGCCTTGGATGGAAAATATGATACCTTGTGCACATTGATCCAAATGATGCCCAACTACAAAGATCTCAGGCCAACGGAAGTCATTGGAAGAATTGTTTCTCATGAGATGTCACTAAAGGATAAGGAAGAGCTTCACAACAAGTCAAGCGGTGCTTACAAAGCCTCATGTGATGCTCCTACATCATCAAGTGAGAAACAAGACTTCAATGAATAACTGATCCTAATGGCGAAGAACTTCAAGAAGTTCTACAAGAGTAAAAGCATGGAAAGGAGTTCCAAGTCGAGGTCCTACAATGACAAAAGATCTTCGAGTCGTGAACGAAATTGCTACAATTGTGGAAGACCCGGACACTACTCCAATGAGTGTACGACCCCCTACAAAAGAAGAGAAGATTCACCCAAAAGGAGAAGTAGAAGAGAAGAATCACCACCAAGAGAGAGAAGGAGTAGAGATGATCGTTATGAACGAAGAACATCACGCAGAAGCAAGGATTCAGAAAGGAAGGACAAGTCATCAAGGAGCTACACAAAACAAAGACATCAAGCTCATGTTGGTGAATCGGTATCCGGCTCCGATTCTGACAATCACTCCGAGAGAAGTTATCACTAAGACTCCGAATATACTTAAGATGAAGGTGTTGCTAGTCTAGCACTCGTGTCAACCAACTCCTACGACATATTTGACTCACCAAATGAAGGAATTGGAAGATGCTTCATGGCTAAAGGCCCAAAGGTATCACACCCCGAGTATGTTGATTTCAATAGTGATGAAGATGATTTGCTTGGTGATGATGATTTACTTGTTGACAACTCTAGTGATGAAAACTATGATGAACTTGCTATTAATCATGCTAATCAAGATAAAACAAATGATGATGATCAGAAGGAGATTGAGCATCTAACTAAAGAACTAAACACTCTTAAGTTAGCTCATGAAACTACCTTGGAAAATCATCGATAGCTTTTAAAGACTCATGAGAAGTTACACTTTGAAAAGCTCAATCTTGAGCAAGAGCATGGGTTCTTAAAAGCAATCAATGATGATCTTCGCAAGAAAATTTCTTCTTACATTCCCAAGCGTTTACTCTTGTCTACTTACATGCCACAAGTTAAATCTAGCAACAAGAATAAGAAAGATTCTTCTTCTAGTAGTAACAATAATCATGTTAAATCCAATGTTGTTGCTTCTAGTAGTTCTCTTGATTCCACGAATGATTCTATCAACCAAGTTACACTTGAACAAGAAAATAGCTTATTGAAGGGAATTATAGAGAAATGTGTTTACAAGAGCCTTTCCAGAATTAAGAAATTTGAGGAAATTGTATGCAATCAAGGAATGCACCGGAAGAATCAAGGTATTGGTTTTTAACGAAAGTTCAATGCCAATGGAGTTGAGTGGGATGAAGATCAATATCCCAAGATGAAGTTTGTTCCTCAACAAAAGAAGTATGATCCTACTTCCTTCCAAGGACCACAAGCAAAAAGGCAAGGACAAGCTTCAAGAGCAGATTGATGCATTTGAAGAAGCTCCTAAAGCCTTGGTCAAGTGGGTTCCCAAGACTACATCAAGTTCTACTTGATCAAGTATGACTACAACTCCAAGGATTCCCATCAAGATGATGTGGATCCCAAAGAAGAAGAACTAGAGAGATCTTGAGGGTGACTCCACCAACATACTTGACTCATATCATTTGGTGAGGACAAGTGCAAACAACTTCCACATCTTGCACTAGTTCAAGGAGTCACAAACCCTCTTGTTGGTAAGACAAGGGACAAGGTAACCTAATGATTTCATGGACATCATCTTGTGTGTACATCACTCTATGTCTATGGATATCTTTGTTTGTTCCTTGTGGGACGAACCCATGTAGGTATTGAAAGTACAACTCACTCCAATGGATTGCTCCAAATGATCTACATCAACATTGAGCATCCACATCTTCAACATCTACATGAAGTCATCATCGACAAAACCGAAGATTAGTTCATCCCTCTTAGGGGGGATATCACATCTAGGGGAGATTTACTCTAATCAATTCAGCTAAAGTAACTCTAATGGTGTGAACACAACAATGCTTTATGTAAAAGTGGTAACCCCACCTGTGCTTAAACGATGAGTATGACCTACAATCAAATGTTCTCATTTGACTCCTCAGTCAATATACTCATATATAGATGACCTAGTCATCGCCAATTGCTTGATAGATGCTAGAGTGTTTGTGCATGCTTTGCCACATATTTCATTTGCCATTTTATTGTGTGAGCATGTTCATTGCATACTCTACTCATTCGAGGACATCCACTTGTTGTTTTCATTGTTTGGATCTTTCTCTTTTGCCAAGTGGATGGATAAGAATTCCTAAGAACCTCCTCTAGCTATATATGCCTTTCTCGTCTCAAACTCTATTCATGCTACACCACAAAGTTTGACCAAGTCAGATTCGAACCACTCTGTGTGAGGAGCACTCGGAGTCCCCGATTCGTCATACACTTAAACTTCCAAAACCTCTCTCTGCATTTCGGTTTGACCGATCCATCTATTTCGGTCACACTGGGTTCACTGACTTGATCTAGGTTTTCAATCTTGGTGCAACCGATTTGAACTTTTCGGTCACACCGAGTTGCAGTAACCGCTTGCGATTCTGCATCTCGCTGCCACCGAGTTGTTCCACTCGGTCACACCGACAGGGTCGGGATATATATACCGACGGGTTGAATTTTGGAAATTTCTCCAAAACTCTTCATCCCGCGCGTGTCCTGCTTTGCCGTCTCGGGTCTCCGGATCATCTCCTCGTCGCCAGCGACCTCCCACCGCTGGTTTCCATCGCCGTCAACGGGATTCTGCCCCGCTGTTGTCGTCATAGCGAACTCCTGCCGAACTAGGGTATGAGTTCGACTTTATGTGCTAATTCCCCATTCTGATTCCTAGCACATTACTTGGCGACGATCAGTACCAAGTATGAAATCGATCCAGAGAAAACTCCCTTTAGGTTAGGTTTGCTTCGAAAATTTAGGGTTAGGTCTTCGCGGAACTCATCTCGGACTGACCGAGTTGTAGAAATCGGTCTCACCGATTTGGCTTAGGCCATTGCACATGCGCTTTTTGGTCTGACCAAAAATTGCAAATCGGTGCGACCGAATTCGATTCTCTGTGAAACCCTAGCAATCTCGGAGCCACCGAACTGTGACTCGGTCTGACCGAGTTCACTAGTTTATACTCTAATAGTTGCTTCAGTATCACTGAGTTTAACAAATCGGTAGCTCCGAAATGCTTTCTGTGGAGAACTATAACTAAGTTTTTGACTCATTTGTTTTGCAAAAACTCTGCACTTTGTGATGCTCATCCATTCTACCTCATCTACATCTATTCACAACATTTGCTATCAGTTTGCCTGCCAAGATGTTTGACCAGAGTGATAGCCACAACAGATCTGAAGAGTAAGTGCAATTGAGTGAGGGAACTAGTCCCTCAAGCACCTCAGATGACGGCAGCAGGAGCACTGCCAGTAACATGCCAAAGGCAGCCACCGGGACAAGGAGGAAGAAAACCACAGATTCTGAAGATGAGGACTATGTGGCTGTTGAGGAGGAAGTTAGCTCCAAAAAGAAGGTGCTGAAGAAAGAGTATGGTACAGCTGCAACAACTAAGCCAGGGTTGAATAAGAAGGCACCTGCAAAATAATTCCAATGTCTAAGGCCAGGGCCTCAACTTCTAAAACCTCTAAGCCAACTGAAGAGGTTACTAGATAGGGAAACAAGAGGAAAGAGAGGGTCAAAAATACCATTGCCAGAGTCCTTGGCAGATCCTCAATAATGAGAGATCTAGAAGAAGATGAAGAGGAAGAGGATGCTGCACCAGCACCTAGTGCCAGAAGCTCATGGGGGATGCCATTAAGTCAGGGGCTGCCACTTCAAAGCCCAAGACTGCGCCCAAGGCTGCAGCTTAAGCTCAAAAGCCTTCTAAGCCCAAGAGAAGCACCAGGAACATCCCAACTGAAGAAAAGAACAAGGCCCCAGTGCCTGAAGTTGAAGAAGAAGATGCAGAAGCCCAAGTGCTAAGAAAACCGAAACCAAAGATTCCAGACCACAATGACACTCATCAAGTGGCAGAGGACATGAACATCAGGAAGGATGCAGGATTGAGACTTTGGAGAAAGTTTGACCCCTATGCTGTGAGGAGGAGGACTGCAGTGGACTATAGATCCACACCAAGGAACAACAAGACTTCTATGAGACCATTCTGCTTGACAAGAAGCCAATGGTCTGTGATATGAGATGGGTTGATTGGGAATTCATTGATGAGAATGAAGACTATTTCCCAGGTGTACACGAAAGCTTCAAAGCTTGTGGAGTTGATGAGTTTGTGGGTCAAAAGTTGACCAAATGGAATGATGAGCTTATTATGCAGTTCTACTCCACTGCTCATTTCTATCCAGATGGCAGAATCATGTGGATGTCTAAGGGTACAAGGTACCAATCAACTGTTGATGAGTGGGCAAAGTTGATCAACGCCCCAGAAGAGCAAGAGGATGATTTGGATGTGTATGCCCAGAAGAAGAAGGACCACAACTCAATGGCAAACATGTACAAGGAGATCCCCGACAAAGCTTTAGAGACACACAAGCTTGGATCTGTGCATTATCTGTTGTCTGTCTGCCTACAATCAACACTATCCTAAGGCATACTCTGTTCCCAATTCTAGAGATCACAAGATGATAAGAGGACATTCAATGAACCTGCTACAAATTTGATGTCCCTCAAAAACTCAAGGTCACAAGTCTGATTGTTGAGACAATCAAGAGGACTGCAGCAGATCAGAAAAGATCTTGTGGGTATGCTGCACATATTCAGGTGCTCATGAACTCCAAGATGGGCACAGACACTTACCTTTTGGACAAGGAGCACTTACCTTTGCACCCAGAATTTCAGGATAACGTAGTTGTGATGAATGAGAATGAACCTTCATCAGTGCAAGCACAAGAGAAGAGAGCTAAGGCAAAGGCAGAAAAGGCTGCAAGGATGCCAAGTGCTGAGGAAGCATCTCAAGTGTTCTTAAAGAGCAAACAAGATCAGCTAGGTTATCTAATACAAGCAACATTGAGGATTGAGAAGGGCTTATCCACCCTGACTCAGAATCAGGAGAGCTTGGAAAGGATCGTTGAGACAAAGTTCTATGATCTTGACCTCAAGGTGACTGAGATACAGACTACAGTCGAGCAGCTACAGGAGGAAGCTGAGGAGAAGAGAGGGAAGGCAACTACGGATGCTTTTCGGAGAGTGCCAAGAAGTCAGAGGTCAACTGTAGTGCCAGTATCAGATACAAAAGCCACTTCATCTGCACCAACAACAGCTTTAGTACCACCTCCAGCACCTACTCCACAAGCTCCAACATTATCCACTGATGCCTTCGTCCTTGGAGTTCTCTCTACACCACCTCCCAAAGACCAAACCTGAGAGACGCATAGCACAATGCATTTTCAAAATTTTTGGTAACTTGTTGCCAAAGGGGGAGAAATGTATAGATCATAGGCTTTGAGAGAGAGTATTTTGCTGCTTTGTCTCTCTTGCTTTCTTGCTTTTTTAGTTGAACTTTTGTGTGAGCTTGTTTGATACTTTATGTCTGTGTGAGATACTTGTATGATCATGTGTCTGATCATATCATACTTTAACGTTTCCTTGGATGACATTATCCTTTATATCCTTATATGATCATTCACTTTGCTTGGTGATGATTGCATGTTTTAATTCCTATCATTTTGAGTGCTCCGCCAAGATGTATGTGACATGGAGGAGTGACCCATGATCCTAATCGATTGTGCATTTGCATTCAAAAGCAAATCTTAAATAGTGCACAAATTTAGATGGAGCTCTTGCTTATCACATACTTCTCAAAGCGATGATGTATTTAAATCTTATCATCATTTGTCGAAGCTTTGATCTATATGTTGTCATCAATTACCAAAAGGGGGGGATTGAAAGGGCAACTATCCCTGCTGGTTTTGGTAATTACTAACAACATATAGCTCATTGAACTAATACTATTTAAGGATGATCATTTAATAAAGTTCAATGATTGACATGGCATGGATTATGAATGTGGACCCCTCAAAATGCTAAGGACACACATTGGCTCAAGCTCAAGACTCTACATTTTCATTTTAGTGATCCAAGATCACATTGAGTCCATAGGAAAAACCAATACTATTAAAAGGGGATGAGGTATTGCTTAATGACTTACTTGCTCAAAATGCTTAGTGATATGCTCCAAAAACCCTCAACCACTTTCTCATATCCACATATGTCCCAAACCAAAAGTCAAACTCGGCCCCACCGAAATATTCTATCCGGCGCCATCGAGTTCACTTGACATAGCCACTGCCAAAAACCCAAGTCATATCGGTCTCACCGAGATGGGATTGCAAACTCTTTGTTTCCCTTCGTAACGTTTCGGTCCTACCGAGATGAGCGATCGGTCCCATCGAGTTTGCAATGCAAACTCTCTGATTCCCTTTCATAACGTTTCGGTCTCACCGAAATGACGATTCAGTCCCACCGAGTTTGCCTGACCAACTCTCTGGTTAGATTATTATCAAAATCGGTCCCATCGAGTTTGTGTAATCGGTCTCACCGAGATTACGTTATGCCCTAACCCTAATGGAATCGGTCCCACCGAGTTGACATGCCAGTCCCACCAAAAAGCCTAACATTCACATTTTGAACTGAATCAGTTTGACCAGGTTTCCTGATTCGGTCCCACTGAGTTTGGTGAATTGTGTGTAACGGTTAGATTTTGTGTGGAGGCTATATATACCACTCCACCCTTCCTTCAGTAGTAAGGAGAGCCATCAGAACGTGCCTACACTTCAGCATTCATTTTCTGAGAGAGAACCACCTACTCATGTGTTGAGACCAAGATATTCCATTCCAACCATTTGAATCTTGATCTCTAGCCTTCCCCAAGTTGCTTTCCACTCAAATCATCTTTCCACCAAATCCAAATTAGTGAGAGAGAGTTGGGTGTTGGGGAGACTATCATTTGAAGCACAAGAGCAAGGAGTTCATCATCAACACACCATCTATTACCTTTTGGAGAGTGGTGTCTCCTAGATTGGTTCGGTGTCACTTGGGAGGCTCCGACAAGATTGTGGAGTTGAACCAAAGAGTTTGTAAGGGCAAGGAGATCGCCTACTTCATGAAGATCTACCCTAACGAGGCAAGTCCTTCGTGGGCGATGGCCATGGTGTAATAGACAAGGTTGCTTCTTCGTGGACCCTTCCTGGGTGGAGCCCTCCATGGACTCGCACAACTATTACCCTTCGTGGGTTGAAGTCTCCATCAACGTGGATGTACGATAGCACCACCTATCAGAACCATGCCAAAAATCTATGTGTCTATATTATGTTTTCTCCCTCCAAACTCCTCCCTTTACCTTCATATGCAAATGTTTTACATTCTGATGCTATACTCTTAGACTTGCATGTGTAGGTTGATTGCTTGACTTGTGCTAAGTTGCTAAAATCTGCCAAGACTTCAAATTGGGAAAAGGCTAGATTTTTATTTGGTCAACTAGACTAATCACCCCCCTCTAGACATACTTTCGATCCTACAGAAACACAGATTCAACACAAACTCGGAATCAAGCTTGTTGTTCAAGGCAATACGATATGATGAGGAATATTGATGTAGGCTTAGCTCATCATCAAAATTGTGTGCTCCAGGATGAAGGACCAGGTAGCACAGTTAAAACTTAGCACAATAACAATATGGCCGATCATGCTAGGAATGATGTGATGGAGTATTAAACTTCTCAACAACAAAGTACTAGGAGTACTAAATCACATTGTTGATTTGATTCACTCATCGGCGTCATCGGTTGAAAACAACCCAGAACCCGTGGAATGACTATGATGGGAAAGGCATTACTTCATAACAAATGCGTAATATGTAGTGCAAGGGGTTGATATCCTGGAGATACCAGTGAGTAATACTCGAAGGTAGATCAAAATAGAGGTTGGGCATGTGTATTGATCTGCAGAAGGCAAGTACTTTAACTTGCAGGAGAAATGGTATTTAAAGGAGAACATGGTCAGAACCACGATTGCAAAAGGCCAGATCCCAAATATAAGATCAACTTATACCCAGGGAATAATTAATTTGGGAGAAGCTTTAATGATAAGATCTACATCGTGTCCATGGGCATGAACACAAAGTTCAAGGTTGACTCTCACTTCTCCAATGCATAACCTTTCATTCACTTCTCGCGTTCGATGAAGTTGCAGTGTTGAAATCTTATCTGGCAAAATAACAGAAGAGTATGACTCATGAAAACTTTCGAGTTCACACATATTAAGGAAGGCATAGGTTCAAACCATCAGGGCATCTTAGAAATATATACAACAAACTTCAGGGGTAAATAAATCAAGCTTAGAAGCAAAGCATGTATGACTAAAGCAGGGGACACAATTTTCCCAAAGGCATTAAGTTTCGGGGAAGAACTCACTATGATTTGAATGTGAAGGACAATGATGGATAATAATCCCACACAGGATCTGGCGGTCCTAAACGAAGCTGATGTGTGTATCAGTACTTAATCAGAGGAAGAAGAATGCAAAAACATCAGATTATCAAAACAATCGAATAATTTGATGCTTAAATAACAAGAACTACTGATTTCCAAATCAGAAGACCAGAAGCAGATGCTCAGGTGAAAGATTAGTAGTTGAATAGAATTAGATGGGCAATCAACAAGGTTTGAATTAATAATAACCAGCACCTGTCTAGAATGACGTCGGTGCCGAAAGGACGAATTCTAATTTTGACTAATGATTGAGAGCATTCACAAACATATTGAATCAATAGGATCAAAATGATTGTGTCAAAGGATACTAGTGAATATTGATAGATCTATGGGAAGCATCCATAATGCAAGCACACAAGTATTTGCAGAGAAATAGTTTGAAGAGGATTATCGTAAGGTCGGATAGTATTTGAAAGTATCATATGAAACATATGAACAACTAGGGATGGATGAATACTCGATAAGTCTGAGTAATTATTTGCAGGGGTATTCATGGGGTAAAGAACTACAAGGCAGTAGGAACAAGGTATTCTCTGATTAATAGAGAGAATTTCGGGGTATCTTGTAATAAAAAGATCAACTGGGAATGAAAGTAAGAACAACAAGTGTATGCATTTATCCATAGGGATATTTCGATGGTAGGGAATTGAAAAAGCAACGGACATAAACTCTCGGGAGAACATAGGAAAGTATCTTCGGAATCCTTCGGTGCACCACGCAATCATTTGGAGAGAGGGGCTCTCCGGGAGAAAGTAATTACGAGAACCTAGAGTTAGAGTTAGCAAAATCATTAAACCCGAATAGAATAGAGGTCACAGTCCCAGAGTATAGACGAGGAGTAAAAGATCCTAATACCACCCAATGGCGACATGGGCCCGTAAGCCACACAGCCATGTTAGTAAAAGTTTTTCGATGACTAGACTCGACTTCAGACAAGAAGTGTGGAAGGGGGATTCCTAAAGGCAGTCGGCTCTGATACCAACTTGTCATGCCCTCGATTTAATCATACACTAATCATACACGCAAATGTCAACGATCAAGATCAAGGACTCACGGGAAGATATCACAACACAACTCTAGACACGAATAAAATAATACAAGATTTATATTACAAGCCAGGGGCCTGGAGGGCTCGGATACATCAGCTCGAAAACACATGAGTCAGCATAAGAAACAATATCTGAGTACAGACATAAGTTAAACAAGTTGCCATAAGATGGCTAGCACAAATTGGGATACATATCGAAAGAGGCGCAGGCCTCCTACCTAGGATCCTCCTAAACTACTTTTGGTTGTTGTCGACGGCCTGCACGTAGTAGTAGGCACCTCTGATGTAGTAGGAGTCATCATAGATGGTGGAGTCTGGCTCCGGGGCTCCAGCATCTAGTTGCGACAACCGAGAGGAAAGGAAAGGGGGAAAAGAGGGAGCAAAGCAACCGTGAGTACTCATCCAAAGTACTCGCAAGGAATTATCTACACTACATATGCATTGGCATCAAAGAAATGGACAGCATCTATGGACTAAACTATAGGATGCCAGAATAAGAGGGGGTAGCTAGTCCTATCGAAGACTATGCTTCTAGCAGCCTCCATCTTGAAGCAGTAGGAGAGTAGATGGTAAGTTAACCAAGTATCATCGCATAGCATAATCCTACCCAACGATCCTCTCCTCGTCACCCTATTAGAGAGCGACCACTGTGTTGTATCTGACACTTGAAAGGGTGTGTTTTATTACATATCCGGTTCGAGTTTTCATAAGGTCAAGGTACAACTTCAGGTCATCCTTTTACCGAGGGACACGACTATTCGAATAGATAAGCTTCCCTGGAGGGGTGCACCACATTACCCAACACGATCGATCCCTCTGGCTATACACACTTTCATGGGTCATGCCCAACCCCACCTAGGCACAATAGAGAGGTCAGCACGCCGGTCTAAATCCTAAGCGCACAGGGATCTGGGCGCATCGCCAATTGCACACCTGCCCTTTGCGTGCGGGACCGGAAGCAAACCTAGCCACCCTAATATAAGAGCAGTCATTCCAGTCCAATCCAGCGCGTGCCACTCAGTCACTGACGTCAATAAGGCTTCGGCTGATACCACGACTTCGAGTGCCCATAACTATTCCCGCGTAGTTGGTTAGTGCATATAGACCATTGGCCAGACTCAGATCAAATACCAAGACCTCGTTAAGCGTGTTAATTGAAGTATCCGCGGATGCCGACCAGGGCCAGGCCCACCTCTCACCTAGGTGGTCTTAACCTGCCATGTCACTCCGCCACAAAGATCCACCCAGAGGGCCATCGGGACAAATGTCCTTTCAACCCCCAATCCGTGAATCACTCGCGGGTACTCTACGAGCCGACCCGACTTTAGTAACCACATGTATCATATATTATGTATATAAGTATATACCTGTGATCACCTCCTGAGTGATCACGGCCCGATAGTATAGCATGGTAGACGGAAAGAATGTAGGGCCACTGATGGAATACTAGCATCCTGTACTAAGCATTCAAGATTGCAGGTAAAGGTAACAACAGTAGTAGCAAAGATAGGCTCTGCAGTAGAATAGGATTAACCGAAAGCAGTAACATGCTACACTACTCTAATGCAAGCAGTAGAGAGGAGGAATTGGTGATATCGGGTTAATCAGGGGGGGCTTGCCTAGTTGCTCTGGCAAGGAGGGGTCGTCAACACCATAGTCATACTGGGTAGCAGCGACGTTGGTCTCGGTGTCTAACAAGAAAAGAGGGGGAAGAAACAATAAATATAATGCATATGCATGACAATGCATGACAAGACAATGAGTGGTGCTAGGTGTGCCCTAACACGGTATTAGGTTCTACTCGTGAAGGGGGGAAACATCCGGGAAAGTATTCCCAGTGTTCCACATTTTCGGACAGATGGACTGGAGGGGGGAAAGTTGCATGTTCTCTATGCTTGGGACGTGTGGCGGACGAATGGATTGTGTATTCGGATTCGTCTCATCGTTCTAAGCAACTTTCATGTACAATTTATTTTCATCCAAGAAACGGTTTATTTTCTATGATTTTTCAAAGTTAAAATGGTTTTCTAAAATTCTGAAGTTAAATTAATTGGAAATTATATTAAATACAAAATGCTACAGGTACATAGAAGTGCACCCAAAGATATGACTATTTGACTAACAGGCGGGCCTTGTTGACCGCCTAGTTAGCAGTCAACTGTTAACTTGCTGACTGGGTTGACTGGTCCAACCCACATGTGAGGTCCATATGTCATAGACCCTTGTTTTATGAGATTGTTTTAATGTTTTGCTTAGTAGATGGGATCCATCTAACATACTCTAGTAGCATAAAGATTAGCACTAATACTGGTTTAAGGTTAATTAATCTAGGATTAATCCTAATCTAATTGCCGAGCCCATTTGGCAGTGACACAAGCTAGCCTTCGTGGCTGTGCACACACGCACACGAGCAAAGGGCTCGGCCGTGGGCACAGCGAGCGTAGAACGACCCGCAGCCAGCGGGTGGGCGAGTGCGGGGCGGGTAGAGGCGGCCGCCGGCGGCAACGGCAGTGATGTAGGCGGGGTGAGCACTGGTGGGCGCCGGAGCGGGGCGAGGAGGAGGCCGCGAGCGGCAGCGAACGGTGAGCAGCAAAGTAAGTAGTTGGCGAGCAGCGACACTAGGGGGCAGCGGATGGCGAGGTACAGCGATGCAAGGAAGGCGCTAGTTGCGCGGGGTGTGCGGTCAGGCTACGACCTGCCAGCTAAGGGCTCGCGGTGGCGCAACCAGGTTGTGCACGGAGCAGGGCACCGGGCGCGACAACGGGAGGACGTGGGTGGCGGTTACGGCGACGAGATTGTGGGGGAAAGGTGGGGGGATCGTCGGAGAGGCTTATAGCGGAGCTCGTGGAAGGGGTCGGTGAAGCCGGGGAGGTCGAGGGTGCGTTGTTCGATGGTGATGGCGAGGCGGAGTCCGACGTGGGGAGCGGTTGCGGGCGGCATTGTGGGAGCTCGCCCGAGTGGCTGCCGGTTGCGGCGGCGACGCCGTGAGGATGGAGCTCGGGCGCAACGCTGGAGAAGAGGGGCGCGAGGAACTGCTGGGGCGGCGCGGCTCGCCGTTGGCAGAGGGTCGGACTAGCATGGCAAGGATTAAGCGCGAGTGCCTATCCTGTGTCACTGGCGGCGCGAGGTGGGGGTCGAAGTGATCGGGACGGGAGGGGTGACGGGTTAGGGTTTGCAGGTGGGTTGGATCGGGGTTTGTAGGGGGCGGCTGGGCCGGCCTTGTCGGCCTGGTGGCCAACTGGGTCGTGGCCCAGGGGGGGTCCTTTTATTCCTTTCTTCGTTTTATCCTTTTCCTTTTTATTTATATTCTTTTCTACTTTATTAAATTTTAGCTTTTATAAAATACAAAATTTGTACCTAAAAGAGCATTAATAATTATGCCACTACCATAATTAGCTCCGCACCTAAAAATAGTTTGTAACTATTTATTATTTTAAAAAAATTAAATAATTGTTTTGCCCTCGTTTTATTTATAATAGTGCAATTGAAAACTTTACAGAAGTGTGGTTTCTTCACCAATAATTAGTATGGACTATTTGCCACAACCGGAATATTTTAGTTTTAATATTTGAAAACTTTTATTGTTTGTCTGATTTTGGATTTGAATTTGAACTGGTTTCGAACTAACGCGAGATTAACAACAGTAATAGAGGGGACGTGGCATCATTAACAAAGGTTTACTGTAGCTTAATTACTCGGGCGTCATCAAACCTGGTTCTCTAGATCCTACCCTCTTCACGAAGACATATGATGGTGAACTGTTTGTATGTCAAATCTATGTGGATGACATTATCTTCGGCTGCACTGATAAGAGATACAGTGATGAGTTTGGGCATATGATGCAAGGGAAATATCAGATGTCCATGATGGGTGAGCTGAAGTTCCCTTGGTTTTCAAATCCGTTAGAAGAGAAATGACATCTTTCTATCACAAGAGAAGTACCTCAAAGATTTCCTGAAGAAGTTTGGAATGCAAGACTGCAAAGGGTACACGACGCCAATGCCAACCAAAGGCCAAATGGGCCCCGACGACAATGGTAAAGAGTTCGATCAAAAGGTATACAACTCCTTGATTGGTTCTTTACTATACTTATGTGCATCTACGCCTGATATAATGCTTAGCGTTTGCATGTGTGCCCAATTCCAAGCGGCACCAAAGGAATCGCATCACCTAGCAGTGAAGCGAATTCTTCGATATTTGGCTTACACCCCAACACTAGATTACGGTATCCAAAGGGCTCAGACTTTGATCTAGTTGGATTCTCATATGCTGATTATGCTGGTGACAAGGTTGATTGCAAGTCCACATCAGGCACATGTCACTTTCTTGGACGATCTCTTGTCTGTTGGTCTTCAAAAAAGCAGAACTGTGTATCACTCTCCACTTCTGATCTGAATACATTGCTGTTGGATCATGCTGCGCTCAGCTTCTCTAGATGAACCAAACTCTCAAGGACTATGGCATCCGCCTGAAGCATGTGCCACTCTACTGCAACAATGTAAGCACCATCAAGATTGCCAACAATCCAGTTCAGCACTCGAAGAAAAAGCACATTCAGATCCGTCATCACTTTCTCAGAGATCATGTCATGAAGGAAGACATTGATATCATTCACGTCAACACTAAAGAGCAATTGGTAGATATCTTCATGAAGCCCTTGGATGATAAAATGTTTTGCAAGCTGCGGTGTGAGCTAAATATCTTAGAATCCTCGAATGTCCTGTGAATGGACACACATCCTAATGCTTATGCATGTTGATGACTTAGATGTGCAACACAGGAAGTAACATATATCTTAAATTCATGAAGACTTGCCCTCTAAGTGTGAATACGTTAATGTGGAATTTGACTTCAGAGCACCACGATAATTGTGCGCCATGTATGGGTCTAATACTTCCTATACAGTGGGTAACGCCACCACCAAACTTTCCCGAAGATTTTCATTTGGCATCATGATTGCGTTGTCTTCATATTTGGTTTGTCCTCAACATTGATTTGACTTTAAAGTTTATCTTCTCAATGTTGATTTGGTCTTTACTTACACACACACACACACACACACACACACACACACACACACACACACACACACACATATATATATATATGTGTGTGTGTGTGTGTGTGTGTGTGTGTGTGTGTGTGTGTGTGTTCTGTCCTCTACAGCATTCACTTATAGCTATGTCTTCAAACTTGCCATTTTCTAATCTAAGTGAATGTGATCAGACCGTAACCCCTTCTGTGCTTTCTCCTCAAAGTCTATCTGTCTCTTCATATGCATTTTGTTGACACGTGTCGAATGTCTTCACTGTATCCTTGTCGGCTAAAGATACAGAGACACACATTTAAAACGTTTTAATGCACTTATCCTCTTTGTCTGACGACCGGAGAAGCCAGAAGGACCATCCGACAAACCAGGCGCACGTGGGAACATGGTTCATCTCTCAATAAGCTGCATGCATGCCATGTGTCCACCAAATGTGAACTGCCAGGGGCACCTGCACAATTGTGCCGCGCCTTCCTTCACCTTATAAATACTCCACCCCCGCAATCATTATCTCCTCTCCCACCTCGCCGTCTCACTCAAACCCTAGCACCAACGCTAACCTCTGTCGATGCCGGAGACGAAGCGCTTAGCTTTTGTGACCTCTTCGGTGCCGTCTACATGCCGGCCGCAGACCCCATCTTCTCCGATGCCGCCGTAGGTGTCTTCCGCCGCCAAGTGAGGGCACGGGAGATCGTAATGCTCGGCATCCTCTTCACCTCGTCTAGCAGTTCTTCGTGTGATAAATAAATCTCACTTTTACCGCCTGTTTGATCCGTTGAATCTGTCAACATCTACCAAAAGTGGTTTCTGAACTTCCAAATCCGTTTCTTTCTGTTTCTGCATCTCATATCTTGCAAGTATGTTCACTTATGCCTCACAAATACGTCGTCGGTCTCTAGAAGTGGGAGTGAGCGAGACCGTATATGCCTGCGAATCTTACCCAGGTTCGCGGCCCTTCGTGGAGATAATACCCCCGGTCCTGCTCTGCGGGGTCTCCGCATGATGACTACCGTCAATAGAGTAGCTACAAGTTTGCTCCTTGAGCTGTTTCGGCTAGAGGAGGAGGAAGAGCAAGGCTAGCCCTAACTCTTGTGAGAAGCTCTGGTTTGTGAGAAGCTTATACCATAACCTACCCCAAATGGGACAATATTTTTTACCCCAGCATATTGATGCCATTCCATGATAGCATGCCAAGGTTCATGAATTTCAGACGGGTTTTCGATTTACTAGAATTACAAAAGCAAGTACCTCAACGTTTTCTGGAGAGACCTGGTGCCATGGTGTTCGAAATTCATCCCCATTTCTTGCATGGGACATAAGCATAAACCCATGGACACATATATGATTTTACAACCCATGTCAATGAGCATGTGCATGTAGTTTAATTTTGAATTGTGCACCTGAAATGGCTAGAAAACTAATTTAATGTATAAAATGTCCAAACGAACCCTAAATAATTCCAATTTTTTACGACACACATATAGTTGCATGTTCACTGCAGATAAAAGTTCTAGCCATTCAAACACCGTCCATTTCCGCTGGGACCCCATTATGTAATTCAAAGCAAGATGAAAAATCAAGTACATCCCACATATTTTATTATCACCAACCGTGTGAGATGCAGTACAAAATATCCTGGACCACCGTCAGTGTATAGTACGCCTATGGCTTACGCGATAAGGTGCGTCGGCTACAGTCCATAGCTGGCGTGTCAAGCACACTAGCTCGCTCTCCAAATATCATTTCACTGTTTAATTGTCGCCGGTGAAAGATGGGGACGTGGACCCACGTCGTGAGGGCAACTTCGGTAGCCCACTCCGACGAGAGCGTGGCCGCACCAAGCATGCGCGTGCTAACAAGGTGCATGAGCGCGACCGCAAACTGTGACCAGGCGGCCAAGGCAGCCCAAACGGCCGCTGTTGCTTCTCAGGTGGCGGCAGCAACATCTACTTCGGGGATAGCAACTGGCGAGAGCAGCACAGCAGCTGTCCGATATGCAGTGGCGGCCTTAGCCCTGATGGAGGCCGCTCATGCCCAACTCATGGCGGTCACCGCACAAATCGAACGAAGCTTCTCAGACAACGGTCGGCAACCCACGGCCGAAGAGTTGGCAATCATCGAGAGCGTTCGAGCAGCCGTCCGTTCCTCCGCCGTATACCTAGCCATGACGGAGCCAGTCCAAGCCCAGATTGCGGCCTCCCACGCCCAAGTCATGGCGGTCTTTTCAAAAGAGATGGCGGACACGGATGGCGAGATGCTTGCCGAGTATGGTGCGATGGATGCCATGGAGCCCCTTCCCCAAGAGACCGTCGGGCGCGAGCTGGACATGGAGGAGGTGGCGGAGACTGACAAGCACCAACTGTAGTAGTACTCTTTGTTTTGTTTAATTAAGAGTGTCGGTCTTTAATTTGTTAGAGTAAAGTTTAGGTGAGCTAGCTCTGTTTAATTGCTGAACTTGCACGATTAAGAAGTGTGGGTGTGTTGTAGTCTCCTTTGTGTACCCAAATTATGCAATGATGTGGTTGAACACTATAACTTGGGAAATTCGTACCAAAAGTTTTGACGTTCAAACTCATCACACATGGGTTAAGCTATCTGAATCGTTTGTGATGTTCACATATCGTACACAGTTCTGAATAAGGAACCATGTCTGATGACACTTTGCGCACCAGTTTTTTCGCTGAACCGGTTCAAAATTTTCAGCTTCCATATAAATATCTACCTCCCCTCCCCTCCCGCTTACCAAAATCCACATTTCCCCTGTTTCCTCCTTCCTTTCCAAGTTGAAACCTTCACTCCTTGCTTGTAGTGCCGCCTCCTCGCCGGAGACCCTCCTTCACGCTGCTCGGCCTCGTCTATCCAAGTAGGTAATCCTCACACAGCCACCATCCCACATGCCCTGACCATTGGCGCGACACCTTTCACCCAAATCACCGATCCCTCCGTCAAATAGGCGACGCCCTAAGCCATGGTGCATGTAGTATAGCTAGGAGCTCAAGGAGCATTTGGGAGCGGAGAAGCAAACCGCGGGCGCATGCACGGATGAGGTCGCGATGGCTGCCATTTGTGCCGACCCCCAGATCTTGGAGGATGAACTTGCCATTTGCTAGCTACGCCGGTTAAGAATGCTCGGTTTACCCGCTACGTGTGCTCCTCCTGCCTTTCCTTACAAATTCTAGTGAATTGTGCTATCTAATTTTACCATGCAATCTATTGCTCTAGTGTATATGTTCTATATGTCGTGCAGTGTTGTGCCCACTTATTAACTGTTTGGTTAATTAGTTGTCGTCTTTAGTTAACTATTTGGTTCAATTCTGCAAATGTGATGTTATCTTCAGGCTGCAATTTTGTATTGTCTTCGATGTGAGAAATAAATCGAATTTATCTTTACGAAATAAACGAGAAACGAATACAATTACTATATTTCCAAGTTGTCAAGCACGCTTGTTTTGGTTAACTATCTGATCTTCTAGTATGTTATACATTATGCAATGTGTTGCTCAGTTAATGTTTGGTCCATTTGTTGTGGTGTTTAGCTAACTGCTTGGTTCAATTCTACAATGCGATGTTCAATAGTTTTGGGTGCATTCTGTTATTGTATACCATGCGAGAAGTAAATCAAATTTGGTCGTACTAAATACATGAGAAACAAATATAATTGCTATATTTCCAAGTTGTTAAGCATGCTTGGTTTGGTTAACTGTCTGATCTTCTATTAGGAGTATGTTATATTGTGCAATGTGGTGCTTAGTTAACGTTTGGTTCATTTATTGTGGTGTCTAGTTAACTGTTTGGTTCAATTCTGCAATGCAATGTTCAATTGTTGTGGGTGCATTCTTTTATTGTATACCATGTGAGGAATAAATTGAATTTGGCTGTACTAAATACATGAGAAACAAATAAAATTGCTATATTTCCAAGTTGTTAAGCATGCTTGGTTTGGTTAACTGCTTGATCTTCTATTAGGAGCATGT
Organism: Triticum dicoccoides; assembly: GCF_002162155.2. Taxonomy (NCBI): domain Eukaryota; kingdom Viridiplantae; phylum Streptophyta; class Magnoliopsida; order Poales; family Poaceae; genus Triticum; species Triticum dicoccoides. Next base: position 309,207,229 of record NC_041384.1, read on the forward strand.
TATATTGTGCAATGTGGTGCTCAGGTAATGTTTGGTTCATTTGTTGTGGCATTTAGTTAACTGCTTGGTTCAATTCTCCAGTGCGATGTGCAATTGTCGTGGGTAGAATTTTGTATTTTTGTGCATTTGAGGAATAAATCAAATTTGGCTGCACTTAATACATGATAAACATATACAAGTGCTATATTTCCTAGTTGTTAATCATGCTTGGTTTGGATAAATGGGCTTTCCATGTGGCTTGAATTAATCTGATGAATCTGCAATGTGCTTATTTTTCATCAACATATTTTACTCCTAACATGTGAACCGTCACTTAACGTGATGAATAACTACCTTATATGTGTTGCAAGGAAACAATGGGAAGCACTGAGGTTTACAATCGAGGTTAGCGCGTGCATGGTCTGTTGTCTATTAGCACATTATTGAGCAATTGTAGGAACCATTCTAATATTTAGGTTTTTAACAATTTGGTCTTGCACATGTAGGTCCTGCTGTCAGAGGTTTTGACCCACTGTTCGACCCTTTTTGCATATGGGGAAATGAGTTGTCCATGAATATCAATCAAGTCAAGAAACTCAGAAAGATTGTTAGGATAAAGAAATTGGCGACAAAAAACAATAAGATCTTCGTCTGCACAATGAAGCAGATATCAGTTCACTACAAGATGGTACTAACTATTATACCATGCCTTTTTTATTCCTTTGCCCCATTTCCAATATAGAGAACATATTTATGCGCATCCTTGTTTTTAGGCCTTTCCAAAGCAGTTCACTGATGATTACCTCTCAAGCTACCTCTATGGTCAGGATGCGAGGAAGGTTTTCGTACAACACCCACGGTTCAATATTGAAGTATTCGTGAAGAGGATGAAGGATGGACGGTCAATCATCCACAGGCACTGGCCTAAAGTTGCAAAGACCTTCAACATGAATGAAGGCTCCATATTCGCCTTCCGCCTTAGCAGTTTTCCAGATGAGACGCATCTATCTATGTGCCATCTATGATGCTAATTTCGAAAGGTTATAGATGTTGCATGTGAAACTTGGTGCTAGCGCAGTTGTTTAACGGTGTAGCTGACTGCTGAAGCTATACGATTTTGTACTCTGATGTATTTCAGTTATGAAATCATGCTTCGTTAATACAAAAATGAAATATATTGTGTGCTTAATATGAAATGTCAATTATATTAATAAATGGATTATTGATAATATTACAATTAACCTACAAATGGCCAATTAGCCTGCTAATAGGGTTTTCTATTGCAAAGGTTATTGAGAAAACACCGTGGGCGATGACCTCAGGCAACACACACAGCTTCTAGGAATATACCGTGTTGGATCAATGAACAATCACACACGACATCCTCTTGAAAATTGTTTGTGTTAGGCCACCTTGCGCAAACATTTACCACATAAAAACTGTTTGTGATGGACATCCTTTGCCACATAGTTTCTTCTAGGCACCATGTGTGATACATTCAATAACGCAAACGATAAAATTGTTAATATCGTGTGCAATAGCCACACTATCACAAACGATTTAACGGGGAAAATTGTGTGTGATGTACGTGCGAACAGAAACATTTTCATTGGAGCGACTGTGTGCGATGTATATATGAACGAAAATGTTTAGGAGGGACTGACTGTGTGGGACGTACTTACGACCAGAAACTATTTCACCTGTATAATTGTATTTTTTAGCACTACTGTACGTATAACCATATTTGATCGCTTGCCGGTCGCACACGACCTCATTTTGCCGAGCATGTGTGCCAGGAGGGCATATCCCCGGTGGTTTCTAGGCCGTGTGGTAAGGACCCCCAATCGCAGTCACTCACTAGGTGACGGTTCGGAATGCCATCGTGGAAAGGGGTTAAAAACCGTTTGTATAGCACCTCGCTGTACCAGTGAGTGTCGTGTTCACTATGAGACAAGTGATTGGGTCAGTGGATCCTATTCATTAGGAGCGGAGCCACTGGGTCGGAATGCGTCATGTTCATTGGGAGCCAACCGGCTTGGACGAAACAGCCGGAATGGCGTCTAGCGTACCACAGAACGGAGGGAAATGACCTTCTGTTCGACCGCGTACGATCGAAACAGTGTCATGTTCATCGGGAAGGGTATGGCGTACCACAGAACGAAGGAAACAACCTTCGATTCAAGTGCCTACGGTCAAAACGGGGTCCTGTCGATCGGGAGGGGTGTGGCGTACCACAAAACAGAGGTAATAGACTTGTGTTTGGAGCTCCTACAGTCGAAATGGGGTTCTGTTCATCGGGAGGGGTGTGGCGTACTGTAAAACGAGTCTCCATGAGCTACTGTTCATCCATCGTAGATAGCCTCGCTCCAACCTCCACGGGCTACTGTTCATACACTATCGAATTCCTCCGACCTCCACCTGCTACTGTTCATCCACCGTCGACTTCCTTCAACCTCCACCAGCTACTGTTCATCCACAGGCTACTGTTCATCCAGCCTCCACCGGCTACTGTTCAACCAGCCCTCCATGGGGTCCTGTTCATCCAGCCTCCACCGACTACTGTTCAACCAACCCTCCATGGCCGGGTTCCTGTTGATCCACCCCACTTCCTCGATCGGGTTCCTCTTCATCCAGCGGCAACGGCCTCTACTACCACAGGATCCTGTTCATCCAACCCCCACAGGGAACTGTTCATCCAACCCCCAACAATGGTCACTGTTCATCAACAGGCATCAGATTCGATCGGCTTCAGTTAGCAGCAGTAGCGAAGGAATCGCTCGGGTTCAGTTAACAGCCAAGGGATCGATCGCTCGGGTTCAGTAACGTAGCTAGTGCAATCGCTCGAGTTCAGTAAGGGAATGCCTCGCTCGGGTTCAGTTAGAGCCCAACGCCTCTGACACAGGCGCTTACGTGTACGAGAGAAACGCGCAAACCTCCGTGCATCACTCGGCCTCGACCACCCACCGTAACCGGAAATCCCCGATATTTTCCTCGCCCTCGCTTCTACCACGATTTTTTCCATCATGGACGGCGCAAAAAATGTCATGCATGTGCGTCCCCGGCCCGCCCAGGAGGGAAAGCCCATTTTCTGTCATGAGTTTTTGTCATAGAAGTAGGAGCCCACCACATCTATGATGATACGTGGTTTTGTCACAATTACCTTCATAGGAGTGTCATAAGCATGACAAGATTTTTTTCATTCAGGCCAAAATGTCACGGATGAGTCTTTTTTTGTAGTGATGAGGAAGGTTGTGCGTTGGTGCGTGCACCTCTTCTCTTCATACATTTCGTCCACCTAGTGGGTGTGTTAGAGAGAGAGAGGGGAGAGATGGTGTGTGTGAAATGCCTATATACATATGTTTCTGTCAAAGAGAGGCCTGAATACATAGTATATGTATGTGTAGGGGCTGATATACGAGAAGAGAGGGGAGGGGTCGTTTACGCGAGATATCGATAGATGGATAGAGGGAGGAACTTTACGAGAGTACAAGTGCTAGAAAAGAGAGGGGTGCATGCTGGAAGATGGTGTGAGAGGCCAAGTAGATGAAGACAAGGAAGGATTACATGTGCGAGATTGATAATTAAAGAGAGGGGACGATAACTTGCATGGGCACGGGTGCCTGGTCGATAGATAAAGCGGAATACATGGATGATAAGACCATGAGGGACAATTAATGTGTGTGTGATAGGCGATCCTATGTAGAAAGGTGATGGTTCAGTCGATGTGTATGAGGGAAAAGAGGGGGAGACTTAAGTAGAGATATAGACTGGTCGGTTTGTGTGGAGAGATAACGAGAGACCTGGCTACACATAGAGGGAAACTCGATTGATGCACATGAAAGCATGTGTTAGAGATAAATAACACCCGAAGTGGTGAAGAGATGGAGAGGTGTGTGTGGTGGTGGTGGGGGGAAGGGTGCAACTAGCTAGGCGATGGTGCGAGATCTCCAAGAACATCGAGGAGAACATCGCCTAGCTAGTTAGTTAGCTTGTGACACTGTAGCTTGTGACACTGTACGAGTGCGAGATGGAGAACAACAGAGGGGGCGCTACTTCTTGAGCTTGCGTTAATTTTTTTTCCTTGAATAGGAAAGGGTGATGCAGCAAAGTAGAGTATGTATTTCCCTCAGTTTTGAGAACCAAGGTATCAATCCAGTAGGAGACAACACTCAAGTCATCGAATACCTGCACAAACAAACACCAACTTGCACCCAATGCGATAAAGGGGTTGTCAATCCCTTCACGGTTATTTGCAAAGTGAGATGTGATAGAGATGGATAAACGGTAAAGTAATATTTTTGGTATTTTTGGATTATGGAATGAAAAGTAAAACATTGCAAAGGAAGTAAATCGGAAACTAATATGATGGAAAAATAGACCCAGGGCCATAGGTTCAACTAGAGGTTCTCTCAAGATAGAAGATATTACGGTTGGTAAAACAATTACTGCCGAGCAATTGATAGAGAAGCGCAAAGTTATGACGATATCTAAGGCAATGATCATGAATATAGGCATCACGTCCATATCAAGTAGAACAATTCCTGCCCACATCTACTACTATTACTCCACACATCGACCGACTCCTACCTACATCTATAATATTAAGTTCATGAAGAACACAGTAACACATTAAGTAAGATGACGTGATGTGGCGGGATAAACTCAAGCACTATGATGAAAACCCCATCTTGTTGTCGTCAATGGCAACAATACAATACGTGACTTGCTGCCTCTACTGTCATTGGGAAAGGACACCACAAGATTGAACCCAAAGATAAGCACTTCTCCTATTGTAAGAAAAACCAATCTAGTTGGCCAAACCAAATTAATAGTTCAAAGAGACTTGCAAAGATATCAAATCATGCATATAAGAATTCAGAGAAGATTCAAATAATATTCATAGACAAGTTGATCATAAATCCACAATTCATCAGATCTCGTCAAACACACTACAAAAAGATTATTACATCGAATAGATCTCCAAGAACATCGAGGAGAACATGGTATTGAGAACCAAAGAGAGAGAATAAGCCATCTAGCTACTAGCTATGGACCCGTAGGTCTGAGGTAAACTACTATGGAGAGGCAATGGTGTTGATGTAGAAGCCCTCCGTGATTGAGTCCCCCTCCGGTAGGATGCAGGATAATGCCCCTAGATTGGATCTCACGGGTACAGAAGGTTGCGGCGGTGGAAAAGTGTTTTCGTGGCTCTCCTAGTTGGTTTGGGAATATTTGTGAATATATAGGCGGAAGAAATAGGTCGGTGGAGTCATGAGGGCCCCACAAGGGTGGGAGCGCACCCTCCGTCCTTGTGGCCGCCTCGCGGCTTCTCTGACTTTCACTCCAAGTCCTCTAGATGTCTTCTGGTCCAAGAAAAATCATCGCGAAAGTTTTATTCCGTTTGGACTCCATTTGATATTCCTTTTCAATGAAGCTCTAAAAAAGGGGAAAACAGAAACTGGCACTGGGCTCTAGGTTAATAGGTTAGTCCCAAAAATAATATAAAATAGCATAATAATGCATATAAAACATCGAAAACAGATAATATAATAGCATGGAACAACAAAAAATTATAGATATGTTGGAGACGTATCAAGCATCCCCAAGCTTAATTCCTGCTCGTCCTCGAATAGGTAAATGATAAAAACAGAATTTTTGATACAGAATGCTACCTAACATATATATCCATATAATTTTCTCTATTGTGGCATTAATGTTCAGATCCGAATGATTCAAAACAAAAGTTTAATATTGACATAAAAATAGTAAAACTTCAAGAATACTAACAAGATAATTCTGTCTTCTCAAAATAACATGGCCAAAGAAAGTTTATCCCTACAAAATCATATAGCCTGGCTATGCTCCATCTTCATCACACAACATATTTAAATCATGCACAACCCTGGTGACAAGCCAAGCAATTGACTCATACTTTTGATGTTCTCAAACTTTTTCAACGCCGAACCGGGCTGGCCAGGCTGCCCAGCGGTCGGAGTTAGCTCTTGGGTCATCGGACATCACGGTCGCGGAGCGTCTGCAAGTCGATTGGCGAAGAAGAAGCTCCAGCGCACCCCTACCTGGCGCACCAAATGTTGGATGTGGGGTTCTGGCAAACCCTTAAGGTTCAAACATTGGGGTGCGTGCAAAGTCTTTTCCTCCCACCGATCTATGCCCTAGCTCGCTAAGATCTCGTGGACGAACTCGATGAACTCGCAACACAGAAAGACACAAGATTTATACTGGTTCAGGCCACCGTTGTGGTGTAATACCCTACTCCAGTGTGGTGGTGGTGGATTGCCTCTAGGGCTGATGATGAACAATAGAAGGGGAAGAACAGCCTCCTGAGGTTGAGGTGTTCTCGTGCTTGGCTAACTTGTGTGGATGAGAGCTGGATGAACTGCTCGATGCTCCTACTGTGGTGGCTAGCTCTACTTATATAGGCCCTGGCCCTCTTCCCAAATATTGAGCGGGAAGGGAGCCAACAACAACGGGCAAATTTGAAGGGGGACGGCTAGTACAAGCCATCCTGACAAAGGTGGTCTCCGCCTGTGAAAGGCTCTGGTGGTGACGCCGTCTTGGGCTCCACGATGACTTTCGTCTCGCTGTCCTTCTGGTCCTGGTCCTGTTGCACCGATATGGCAACCTTTTCCTGATGCCTCGGTGCTCCTCGCCTACGCTGGCCTCCTTAGCACCAAAGAGGAAATAAGGACCCTGCGCGTGCTGGGGCCTGCCTGGCGCCCGCCTGGTGTCGATTGTCATGGCTCACATCACGAGAGCCTTGTGAGGTTTTCCTTGCCTTGATATCTCCGCTCCTCGTGAGCCTGCCCGACTAGGCCACTCTAGAGGAGTTCTCGTGTCGTTCGCCTAGCGAGGCTTGGCTCCTCGCGAGGGTCTTGGATGCCTTGTTGATGAAGATGGGCCGTACGGCCTGCTGGCTTAGCCACGCCGCGGGCTGCAGGCAGGCAAGTCTGGGGACCCCCATTCCCAGAACGCCGACAGTAGCCCCCGGGCCCAAGGTGCGCTCGGGCTTGGCTTTGCGGCAAAGCCAAGGGACAAGTACGGAGCACCGCGGGCCCCCAAAAGCCTGCGGCCTCGGTTGAGTGTGGCGGTTGATTGGATGTGGGCGTCTCCGCTTCCCCATGCTGCCTTTGAATCCGCCTGGCTATGCGCCCCCCGCCTCTTACACAGTTATTCTTCCTTCGCCACACCTTGCTCTTCCAATCTCCCTGCTTCCTCAAGGCCCTGCTCTGCCCTCCCAATCTGACTTGCGCTCCGCCTGCTTCACCGCCATGACGCCGAAACAAGCCGAAAAGGGGAAGAAACCTCTGTCTCCGCCAACTGCGCCTCCATCCTTCGAGCCGGCGCTCGGCCGGACTCGGGTGCTCAACGACGAGGCCATGGACAAGGTGCGCCCCATGCTTGCCTCCAATTTCAACGAGTGGGGAGAGATAGTGGATTGGCCCACATCTCGCGCTCGCATGGCTCGGGCAGTCACCGAGGTTCCGATCTTCATAGAGTACCTCTGGGCTGGCCTGATTCCTCCCTTCTCCGCCTTCTTCAACGCAGTGCTCGAGCATTATCAGATCCACATGCTCCATCTCGACCCTCAATCTGTGACCCTTCTTGCCATCTTCGCCTTCTTATGCGAGGCCATGGTGGGCATCGCTCCTTCCGTGGCACTCCTCCGCCACTTCTTCTCGTTGCATCTCATCGATCCCCGGCAGAGCTTGGGGTGCATGAGCTTCCACACCGTGGCTACGACGGCGGGCGCGGGGATCGATTTCGAGCTTCCTTCATCCACTAGCAAGTTCCGTATTCGATGGCTGTTTGTTGACGCCGGCATGCTCAACCCTCTGCTCCAAGTTCCGGCGGGGCCTGCTGTTCCAAACTCCGGCCGGGGCCATCAGAAGCTCATGAGCCCCCGCCTTGCCCCCATCTGGGCCAGGCTGAGGTGGTTGAAGGACCTCGACATGACTGCGCCCATTGTGGTGAAGGAGATCATCAGGCGTCGAGTCGCTCCACTTCAGCACCACTCCCGCCCGATGTGGGACTTGCTCTGCAGCCAGGACAACATGAGGTTTCAGGAGAAGGGGCTTCCTCTTGAGGTGCGGCAAACAGTGCTCACGGTCCTATCGGGTGTCCCTCTGCCGGATGAGATGCCCAAGAACAGCTTCCTGTTGTACCGCTGCGAGAACAAAGCCGCATTTTCTGCGAGCATGCCTTCCTTTGATGAGTGGGGGCTGCACCCAATCAGTTTGGTGGGGCCCCGAGAGAACCCCGTCATCGTGGTTCCCTTCCTTAGCATTGGTGCCAAGCTCGCCCCAGGTGACGATGCGGGAGAGCGAGCTCCGACGGGGGCCGGCGGCTCGAGTGCTGAGGAGCACATGCGGAGTGGTGATTCGGGGGCGTCGTCCTTGGGGGCCCGCGACCCCCCTCATGAGGCATCGGTTGTTGAGGAGCCGCGGCGTGCGGCTCCCGAGGCTGAGGCTCTAGGAGCCTCGGGAGGTTGCAGCGAGAGGGTGTTGTGCTGTTCGCCACGACCGGGCTCCCCTGAAGCCATCCCTCTTAGTTCTTCTTCGGCTCCGCCGCGCACCGGCCGTCACGTCCAGCGCTTCGGTCGTCTCTGTGTGGACTTCGGGGAGCTCCGCAAGAGGAAGGGATCCCCCAGCGGCAGCAATATCTTCGGGCCATTGAAGCGGTGAAAGTACATCGCCATTGACGAGTAAGCATCTTATTGTCGTGGCTTCTTGCGTGTGGTCTTCTTGTCTTGACATCTGTCCTTCAGGGCTCCCTCCATTAAAGTTGCTGCTTCTTCCGAGAGGCGGCCTCCTCCTTCATCGACTCCCACATCGGCCTTGAGCGTTCTTGGCCTACCAGCCGCCCTTGGAGCGGGGTCGGTCGGGGGAGCGTCCCCGCCTTCGTGGCGCGCTGAGTCTGCGGTTTGGCCGCCCTCCTACATGGTCTGGCGTGGAGCTGGGCTGGTGTGCCCAAGACTCCTCCTTTGCTCATGAACAGCCGTTGGTTGACTTCGATCTTCGGTTCCTCTTCAAGCGGCGAGTCCTGATCAGCTTGGGCTCCTTGCGAGGATGGCCTGGCGTCAGGCGCGGTGTCAGCCCCCGGCCCCCTGCCGGGAGGTAGCGCGCCACTTGGCGCTCCGCCCGCAGCCCCCGAGGTGGAGGACGAGGTGGGTCGAGCGGTCGAGCTTGAGCGCGGGCGGAGCGTAGTTCGCCATGAGCTCTTCTAGGAGGCAATGGGCGTGATGAGCCGCTTCGGTGAAGAGCTCGCTGTTGTCGACTCGCGTCTTGAGGCTGAAGGTCTCCGCCTGGCGGAGGAGCGGCGCAAGCTGAGGGTGGCCATCAACCTCAGTCGCTATCAGCGCGACCTCGATAATGCGTAGGCCGAGGCGTCCCTCAAGATCGCCCATGAAGCCCGCTCGCGAGTCTTGGAAGAGGCTCGCGAGGCTGACTGCCCTCGCGAGGCTGCAGAGGAGCGCGCGCGGGGGCTCCAGGCCTGGAAGCGCGTCCCTTGAGAAGCAGGTGGAGGCGCACTGGGCCGCTCTTGCATCACTGAGGGGGACGCCCGCAGAGGAAGAGGAGGTCCGGAAGCGCGAGGAGGCACTGGCACTGGAAGCAGTGGAGCGCAGCCTCGAGCTCGAGCAAATGGAGACAAGGGAGCGTCAAGTTGCTCAAGCAGAAGATGCCGTCGGGGCCTGCGAGGCCGGAGTCGAGGAGGAGATCAATCGCCGGGTGGCCGAGGTTCGCGCAGATCTGGAGGGCAGGTACGACTTGAAGCTGAAGCTCGCGGGTGTGGAGGATGCTGGCAGGGCCGCCGCCCTCGGGCCCAGGTTGGATGAGGCCGAGAGGCGTGCGGAGGCCACGGCCGCCGCCCTGGCTACGGCGCACGCGGACTTGGCCTTCGCCCGTGCTGAGCTGCTTTCTCTCAAGAACCGAGTTGATGATGCCGAGGCCGTCGCACGGTGAAACAGGGAGGAAGTGCTCCAAGGCCGGACTCTGGAGAGCGAGCATGCACCTATGCTTCAAGACCTCCGGAACAGGGCCAACACCTCCCTGGGTTACATCTGCGACGAGAATGCTCTGGCCCCTCACTCGAATGACTATGCCATCCACCTGATCTTCTTTACTGAGGTGGTGACGCGCCTGGAGGCTTGATCTGCCAGAGCTCGCCAGCTTGTGGAGGAAAGGGGTCGTGGCCTGCTTGAGCGCGCTTTCTCCCATGTCTTCAGCCACCTTCTGAATGCCGATCCCAACTTTGATTTCGACGCCGCCATTGCCCCCGTACCCACGGCCGTCCGGGGCAACCTGGCGCGTTGGGTAGAGGACAATGTGGACGCGTTGGTCAAGGCCTTCACCTTGAAGGATGACGTGGTGATGCTCGTCGCAAACGAAGGCGACGTGGTCGACGACGGCGAAGGGGGCGTCGCCAACGGCGGTGATGATACCGACGAAGGCGATGACGACGCGAGCGACGCGTCCGTGGGTGATGTAGCGAGTGATATTTCTGGCTGATCCCATGTTCTCCTGTCGTTTCATCCTGCATGCAAAACTCGAGTGTGGCCCTTGGAAGACTCGTAAGAGCATTTTGAGAGGGGGAGCCCCTCATGTAAGCAAATTGTAGTTTTTACTTTCCTATGCGATGTGGGTATGTGTCCTCGTGAATTCGTGGTGCTGGGGGCGAGTTTTCCATCGTGGTTTACCTTAGTCGGCGCCAGCTTCGGGCTGGGTCGTGCGGCGACGAGTTTCTGAGAATCCTGCGGAGCTTATCGCCCCGTCTGAGGGGGGCCCACAAGAGGTGAGCACCAGCCGCAATGTTGGCGCATGCTTGACAAGCGTGCGCTTCACGCGGTCCAGCTCGCGAGGAGCTTGCGAGGGAAAGGCGATGGACATGAGTCCCAAACCAAACGAGATCCAGAAGGCAAGAAATGGCTCGAACGAGAAAAGGCACCCCCCGCACGCATCAATAAAAATTTGGCTTCAACATATATCCAAATCCAAAAAGCAAAACCACAGAAAAAGAGAGATCCAAAGCAAAAGGCCGCGTCCGACACCTAGTCTAGTCTTCCGGTCTTCAAGTCTTCTCACCAGCGCAGAGCTAAGTGTTGCCACTAGGCGTGGGAGGGAGCCCCAGGGCCTGAGGCCGGCACTCCTGAGACTCCGGGGCGTGTGCAACCCCAACCCATTATTACGTGAGAGTGTCACGGGCGGCGATCTTCACAGGCACTGGGCCTTCTTCATAGGAACCGGCCTTGCTTCATATCGCCAGACGAGGGCCCCGCCTTGCACTACCCTTGACCTCCTTTGTGCCGACCGGTCACCAGGACGACACAAAAGAGGGTAAGGGGACGCCAGCGGTTCCCTCGGCGACCACAGGTCCTCTGCTAGGGGAAGGTTCGTCGAAGCCTACCCGGCAGAGGGCCTACCTCCGGGTGTCCCCTGGCTTCACGCGCCTTGGAGAGGGGCCTGGCTCCCGACCCCTCTCCTGCTGCCCCCAGCGCGATCCTCCCCCCGTCAAGGAGGCTGATGCAGAGCATCCTATGGACATAACCATGTCAAGAGTCTGTTTGGCAAGTGACACGTGCGACATGTACTTCACCTACATAAAGGTGAATCATCTCCTTTACACGTGCTCACTTGACCCCATCGAGGATGGTATACTACTTGACACTTCTCCCGTGTGCATGCATAGGTATTGTCGGGGCTTCACAGATGTTGAGGAGGAGTGCAAGTGCCAAGGAACAACTACACCATCCGCGAGGGAAGCATGTAAGCGATGACGGAAGAAGACGGAGAACAACTCCCAGGCCCCGGACATCCGGCCTCGCCAGCTCGGACATCCGGCCGTCCCGAGCCCCCAGACATCCGGCTCCCAGCCCGGAAATCCGGCCCCTCCGAACCCGAGAGCAACAAGTGCCACCACTGCAGCCCGTACATCCGGCCTCCCCAGCCCGGACATCCGGCCTCCCTAGCCCGGACATCCGGCATCGCCTGAAAGCCCGGACATCCGGTCCGACCAGCCCGGACATCCGGCCTCCCTTGTCTGCGCACAGTGAAGGGCCGAGGCCCGTGTATCCCTTCTCCCCCCTAGACTATATATACTCCACCTCGTCCAACTTTCCAGGGTTAGCGTTGTGATAGCTCATTTGAGAGATAGAGCTTCGCTCATCCATATCGGATGTACTCCACGAGAGAGACCGCGGCCCCTCTACGAAGAAGATCCACCTTGGATTCAAGAACCCTCACGGGAAGATCCACTTGTGGATTCAAGACCTCCTCACGGAGAAGAACCGGTTACCTCTTGTATCATTCGTTGTTGACCTTGGATCTTGTATCTCCCTTTGTGTTCATGGATCTAGCACATGTGTGATCATTCTTGTTGGTTTGAGTGTTCTCTCGTGTTTCCCCTCGTGATTCCCCTCGTTTTCCCCCTCGTGTTCTTCGTGTTCATCGCGGGATCCGCTCCTTTCGTGAAAAATTGGGCCACTAGGGTTCTACCCTACATCATCTTGGTATCATGAGCCACGTTGATCACGATTTCGGAGCCCCCCGTTGTGTTTTCTAGCCTAACTTTGTTGTGTTCTTCCCCAATTTCGAAAATCCCCACCAAAAATAGCCCCCAATTTTTTTTGTGATTTGTTGGTTTGACAAAGTTTTGTTGATTTTGATCCATGGATTTGCTTGGTCTTGAGTAGATCTAGCTTCTCCCCATGTTTCCCCACCTTCCATCCACGAAATCCATCCAATTTTGCCCCCCAAATCATCAATTTCCGCCCCACATCGAGTTTCGAAGTCCAAATCCCGATCTGGAATCGTCGGGCCGGACATTCGGGCCTCAGGCCGGACATCCGGGCCATCGGGCCGGACATCTGGGCCCCAAGCCGGACATCCGGCTCCTGGAGCGCCCAATCTGCACGGTTCTGGACATCAGGTCTCGGATTTCCGGCCCCGAGCCCGGATGTCCGGCCCCTAGGATTTCAGCCTTCCCCGTTTCGCCGTTGTGTCCGTAACTAATTCATCCGGAGTCCGATTTTCACGTTCTTTAGCTCGTTGAAAAGCTCTTGACATCCCCCTTCCAACAAAAATACTACCATAACCATTTGACTCCATCAAAGTTTTGGAACTTTGGCATCTTTGCCTAGGGCTTCCAACACAACCTCTGCATAACCACCACCGACTTCCGCAACCTAACCAATTTTGTTCCCCATCGCATTAGTGGTTGCTTGAGGAGTGTTTCGAGTCTCCTAAGGTGGTTAGGCTACTTAGGGACGATTGCTTCTTCATCAACCACCACCACCACCATAACTCCCGCATAGGCTTACCCACAATACACTTCTGCCACTGCAACTTAACCCAATTTTGTTTGTATTGTGAGTTGTGTCTCCTAAGGTGTTTCGGCTACTTAGGGACCGTGCTTCCAACTCCGACACTGTGTATAGTCCACCACCTTACCCTCCATTTCCGTATTGCATACTCCACAACCCATCATTGCATTTCTGCAATCCCTTTGAGCTTACGCAACCACCACCGCATTCTCGCTACCACCATTTGACATTTGAGATTTTGAGTTCGTGGTTTTTCCATTTCCTAAGGTGTTTCGGCTACTTAGGGACGAGTCTCCATCATCTTGGTATCTCCATCAAGATCACCGCCACTCATCATCGACACGGACGGTAACCTCCATATCATCTTGGTATCGTGGTATCCCTCCATTGTATATTCCGTTGCCATTGCATTTTTTTTACTGTACACAGTAGGGCAAAACCCCACTGCAATTTTTTTTTTAATTAAAAACAGAAACAACAAAGGTTTCACTATACAAAAGGCTTGAGATAAGCCAAAGAGCAAAGCAACAAAAAGAAAAAACTATGGTCTAGAATTACAGCACAAGACTGTCAAGCCAAGAACAATAAACTACAACATAACTTTTTCTTAATTCTAAATCTTAGAAGATTGAGCTCCTCCAGGAAAATAGCTTTCCACCTCTGAATGCTAGGTTGTACTGCTTGGAAGATCAAATTGTTCCTTGAGATCCAAGTAGCCCAGGAAGCAAGGATGATTATTTCCATGAAAAAAGGTACATGTAGCTTCTGTTTGAGATCAAGAAAAGCTTCCAGGATTGAAACGTTTGCCTGTCTTGAAGGACAAATCAAGTCCCAACATTGAGCTGCAAAAGGACGGGTCCAGAAAAGATGGTGAAGAGTTTCTTCCTGTGGACAATTGTTGACAGCACAGTTGTAGTTGGCCAAATGGAAAGTTTTCCTTCTCAAAAGGTTTCTGGTATTGAGCCTGTCATGCAGCAATCTCCAAAAAAAACACCTTGTGTTTTGGTTGACAAGAGGAATTGCAGATCCAGTTGAACTGTTGTGGCACAATTTTGACTCCCATCATTACTTTGTAGGCCTTTGCCACTGAAAAGTGCTCATTTCCCCAAATGTAGCTCCAAGTGTCAGTGCAATCTAGCGTATCAGAAGCCCTTAGATTAATACAAATGTCTTCCATAACCTCAAATTCCTGGAAAGCTTGCACAGTCAGGGGTAGGTGGAATAGATCCTCTAGGTATTCTACTTGGAGAATGCTGTGGACAGTATCATTCTTGTTCTTCACAAAAGAGAATAAATGGGGGAACATGTCTTGCAGACAATTAGAGTGCCACATATCAGTCCAAAATAAGGCACTCTTGCCATCACCTATGTTGCATCTGGCCAAGGACTTATAGTTATCAATGAGCTTAAGATTTTCCTTCCACCAAAATGATCCAATCCTGTTATTACCAGGTAGTGTATCATTGTTGTAATATGATTCCCAGATCAAGTTTACCCAGGGGGTATTGTGTCTGTTATAGAACTTGTGCAGATTCTTAAGCAGCAGAGCTTTATTCTGGATAAAAATATCCATGACACCCAATCCTCCTTGATTTTTGGGTCTACATACAGTGCTCCATGCCACCATGGCAGGTATGTGGTCCTCCAGATCAGGTCCTCTCCACAGGCAGTGTCTCAAGTACTTTATGGCCTGGGTTTTGATTGTGACTGGCACATCAAGGCAGCCCATGAGATAGATCAACAAAGAATTGAGGACAGATTTCACCAACAACAATCTTCCAGCCATTGTCATAAATGAGGACAAACCCACAAGTTTCTTTTGCAGTCTTGTGACAAGAGGAAAACATTGCTCAACAGTAGGCTTATGAAGGCCTAAAGGTGTTCCCAAATACTAGATTGGAAAAGATTCCTTCTTGCAATGAAAAGTATTTACCAAAATCTCCATCTTTTCTTCTGGCACATTTATTGGAATCATACTGGATTTTTTGTAGTTTACCTTAAGTCTAGTGGCATCTGCAAAAGTATTGAGGAGGGCTTTAAGACAATGTAGTTGCTTTGCATCTGCTTGTAGAATAACCAGGGTGTCATCTGCATACTGGAAATTGGAAAATCAGGGCATGACTCCACTTGTAGGGGAGCAGATAACAATCCCATGTGCATTGCCTTGTTGAGAACTGACTAAAGGAGATCAGCAGCAAGCACAAACAAAAGAGGTGATAGAGGGTCCCCCTGCCTCACACCTCTAAGGCAATAAAACTTTTTTTCCGAGGACACCATTTAGCAAGATAGCAGATGAGGCAGAGGTGAAGAGCATTTTGCTCCATGAAATCCATCTGTCCCGAAAACCTTTGGCCTTTAAAATATCCAGCATTGCCTGGTGCTCAATTGTGTCAAAAGCCTTTTCAAAGTCCAGTTTAAGAACAATTATCTCATCTTTAGACTTATGACATTGGTGTAGATATTCATATGCCCAGCCCAAACAATCATGTATTGATCTTTCCTTCAGAAAACCATATTGGTTGATATGTACCAACTTAAGAATCACTTTCTGCAACCTGTTAGCCAGCAGTTTAGTGATAATCTTCAGACAACAGTTTAATAGAGAGATTGGTGTAAAATCATTTGCTGTCAAGGGAGTACTTCCCTTAGGAATGAGAGTAATGTATGAAGTATTTAAGCTCTCAAGAGAAATTTGCCCTGCATGGAAATCATATATGAATTTGAGCATATCTCCCTTAATAATGTCCCAGCAAGACCTGAGAAATTCATTGTTAAAACCATCTGGGCCTGGTGATTTGTCTGTTGGAAGGTTTTTGACCACATCATCAATTTCCTCTTCAGTAAAAGGCAGTTCAAGATTATCAAAGATACCTGAGTGTTGTCTCTGCCCAAACAAGGAAGCCAAATCAAAATGCATTGAGGTATTTTGGGATGTGCCCATTCTTTTTTTGTAAGTGTCTAAAAGAATTGTAGCTTTCCCAGCATGATCAGATATTTCAACTTGGTCATCATTTTGGAGCACAGCAATATGATTATGCCTATAATTAATTGAAGCTTTAGTGTGGAAAAAATTTGTGTTCTCATCTCCAAACTTCACCCCCTTGATTTTTCCTCTTTGTTTCCAATCAATCTTTTGGTTCCTCAAAGGAATAAGCAGATGCTCTTTAAGAATAGCCCTGCAATTCCATTCATGAATGTCCAACTCTATAAATTCTTCAAAGATGTCCCATAGGAAAATGAACTCATTCAGCTTTGCAATCGGGCCACAGCTTCAAAGCTCTTCTTAAGTTTTTAAACTTAGCATTCAAGGTTTTAACAACATCAAGATTGCCAACTGGAATATTCCAAGCATTTGTAACTATCTGTTTAAAGTCAGAATGTTGGAGCTAGTAGTTTTCAAATCTGAAAACTTTTGCCTTTGGGATAGAAGTACCAACTTTAATAACATAGGGCAGATGATCTGAAATAGGTTTTGCAAGGGGTAGCACCATTGTGTTTGGGAAGGTAGTCATCCAAGAGGCAGAAGTGAAAAACCAATCCAGTTTAACCAGCAGAGGATCATACTGCATATTGCTCCAACTAAACTTTCTACCATGCAAAGGTAATTCAATTAAGCCTTGATTACTTATAGCCTCATTAAACATAAGCATATCATTGACATCTCCCCCAGGTCTGTTCCTATCTGATGGTGCTCTCATAAGGTTGAAATCACCCATTAAAATCCAGTCAACATTATCAGGCATGTGCATGTTCAGGAACCAGTTAATAAACTCAATTTTGTCTTATGGATCACAAGGCCCATAAATATTAGAGATGATCCAAGACTGATTGGAGAGCAGACTGGTAAACTGCACTGAAAGTGAAAACCTATTTTGTGCAATGACTTCTCCAGAAAACTAAGAGCCATTCCAAGCCACAAGGAGACCCCCAGATGCTCCAACAAATGGTAGGAAGGCAAATTTATTAAGTCTGGAAGGGCAATTTTTTTAAGTAAACTGCATCAAAAATCTCCCTCTTGGTTTCCTGCAGACACAAGATGTTGCAGTCACTCTCATCAATTTTCTGCCTCAAAGCCAACCATTTGTCCTCAGAATTTATACCTCTAATGTTCCAGTTGAGAATATTCCAGTTTCTGTTTGTGTTATTCATGGAAATACATAAGTTTTTTGTACCAGAGGTCAAGTACCAGCACTTGATCCTTCACACATAAAAGAGAGTTGGGCAAAAACCAGGTCCACAGCAAAACACATATCCAGTAGGGTATCCACTCATACAACAGAGAGGTATTAATAGGGTAGCACTTCACCAAATCTATAGAGTTCATAAATTTCCAATATCCAAGTCTTACATCAACCAAAAGCAGCATCAAACTAGGAGTGAGGGTACAAACACACACCCTCCATACAGTACTCCAAGTAAGGGACCTAAACATTATGGATGGTTGGAGGTATGTCCTTCTCCTTTGGCCAAGGGCACCTTGTCCAAAACAACCTCTTGCCTTCTCTTGGGCTTCTTGGCCAGCTTTTCCTCCAGCTCCCCCTCAGCAACCTTACAGAAAGAGGCAGTGAGGTTTTTAACAAATGATTTATGTATGGTGGGAGGGACAGCATTGCAAGGTAGACAATTATTATTAGAGCAGGAGTTCCTCTTGTAACCAGCATTATCATTCTTAATTCTGTCACATCTCCTTACCTCTGTTTCCACTAGTGGAGTCTTTCCACTCCTTCTCTTCCTCAGATTATCTTGACCAAAAGGCTGCAACAGAGCCTGAGACTCCTCATCCTGCATATTGGCAGCCCCACCAATATTTTCTTTGCCCTTGACCCCATCCTCCATGGCCTGAGAAATTGGTGCATGAGATGTAGGACACTTGTCAGGTATATGAAACAGAAAGGCTTGATCCATATTTTCCACAGAAGTGAACAATTCCCACATTCCAGATTTTAGCATAGTAACAGCCCAGGCAAACTTATCAGGGGATAGAAGCAAGTGAACAATAAAGTTGAACCAACTTACAGGAATGTTGGCTGAGAAAGAGCTCCTATTTTCCCATGATTGGTCCTTAAGGTGATGTTTCCACAGTAACATGCCTTCTTCAGAGACAGAAGGGGCATTAGAAGCAGCAGCAGCCATCTGAATATGTTTCAAACCAAGAAGAGAAGGTGCCATGCTAAAATGTTCATTTATTTGAGTAACCCAATTACCTTGTAACCCAGAGTGAAGATCTTCAATGTTTTCCACTGGCTGCAGGCTTCCCCTAGCAGTATTAACATGTTTAGGGCTGTAGGCCAAAACTTCAGATGAAGGCCCAGTGGCAAGTGAAGGAATAGCTTGTCCATCTGATGACACAGACTCTAGAGGTGGAACAGAGACCAAGGTAGCCTCCAATGCAACTTCCAGCTGCACATGTTGTGAAGGATCCATATGAGAAGATGCAGAAACACCATCAGTGGCATGAGCTCCATCACTGTTGGGAGAAACATGTTGCAGTTGCTCTGCAACAACCTGTACTTGATCAGGCAAAACAGCATCAACCAAGGCAGCAACCTGGATGTTCTCTTGCAATAAAGGAGGTTCCTCATCATCTGACTGATAGGCTTGGATGATGTTCTGCAGTCCATTGGCAAGCACCAGGGCAGGGGGGATGAATAGCAGGCACTGCCTCACTAGGAGGGAAAGCCTCCACTGCAATAGGGGCCATAAGCATGTTTGTGTTGTCTCCCTCACAGAAAGACATGTCAGAAGATAAACTGTTGTTACTTGGTGCAGGATGCAACTCTTCTCCATCTGCCCAGGCCAATTCTTCCTGCTGCGCAGCATCTAAGAGATCTTCAAGGACAACATTCTGCTCATTCTGCTGAATCTCTTCCCAGTTATCCCAATTCTCTGCAACCTGAGCATCCATATCATTATTGTTGGCAGCATCATCATGAAAAACATGAGCAAGCTCAGCATCTTCGGGGAGGGGTGTGGGTCCACATTGGCAGGAGGGATAGGATCCTCATCTGCAGGACCTCCACCAAGGAGCTCACTTGCCAGCACTTCAATGGAGGAAGACCAGCCATCCTCCTCAAATTCATCTCATTCAGACCAACGCATACTTTTAGGAATGATATCTAAGTTCATAACTTGAGCCTTGACTACAATACGCCCCATATGATCATCCTCCTTGTCCCAGGAAATCATGCGGCCGAACTTGCTGACAGCACAAGCTAAATCTTCAGTATTACGGAAATCAAATGGAACTCCCGTCAGAAGCAACCAAACAGTTCTATTGAAATGAACCCTCCTGTGATTTCTGCCCTCATCATGCTTCACAAAAGTAATGAACACATCACCAAACTCATGAGGACTATCAAGCACCAATTTATCCCTGTCCCTAACCCTTGTGAGCCGAACATAGGCCTCTCCGAACGGGCAACACTGGACGTCCCTCAACCCCAACTGCCTATGCTCAACAATAAATTCCTCAAGAACATCTCTTACATTGTGGAATGGAGCATCGGCGGGGAGCGGATGGATGGTCGCAATCGCCCAATCTTCATGACGACGAGGACGCTGCGGCAGCACCACCCGAGCCACTCCATTGCGGCCAGGAACTTGCTGAATGTCGAAGCCATGGGGCACGAAAGGACGCGGGTCAATCGGGATGTTGGCCATCGAAGCCGCAACACGAACACTCGCTGACGCAATCAAGCTCAAGGAGGTGGTAGCGGAGTTTGGGCAGAGTGTTGAAGCAGAGGAGCAGAGGGGAGAAGTTGAGGGGGCAAGAGTAGGACGAGGCTGAAAATTAGGAAAAGATCCCAAACATAGCTCACGAAAAGAGGAAACTCGCGAAGGGTCACAGGCCGGGCCAACGGACTTGAACCAATCGTGGACCGCATCCAGGTCCCAGGCCTCAATAGGTGGGCCAGGGAAAGTAGCAAACCTGAGGGAAGAGTAGAGCCTAGGAAGGCGAGTGCTCCCGAGCAAAGTGGCCCATCTTGCCACACGCATAGCATTGAAATGAAGAATTTGAATGACCCAGATTCCCGCCCGCAACAGTCGCTGCGTGATCCTCTCCTGAGGTGGTAATATTTGACATTGAGGGCACATTAAAGTCTGTGACCACATTATTGCTGGTGGTCGGAGTATCCGCTAATCGAGCAAAAATTGACTGTCGGGGTTGCTCGCCGGAGACTCTCCCGGCGACAGATCGCGGACGCGATCCATTGACAACTCGAGTCCAAGAAGCTTGATCCTCACGGTAGTAAAGTTGTTATTCACATAACCAATTAGGTCCACCAAAACCCCAAAGATTGAAGACTAACTCAAAATCCTTCTCAGCTATCTGGCCATGGTTATAGATCTCAAAACCCACTGCTTTTGAGGCAACAGAAAATTTGAACCTCTTTGAGATGAAGCACACAGAAACCTTGAGGATAGCCACCAAAACATGATTGCAACGTGATACTAACCGTGTGACAATCCAACCGAAAACGAGCACGGCAGAAGGAAACCACCAAAGAGAATTCACATTGACTTAAACCAGGCGAAAACACCACAGGGTGACCAAACTTTTGCCGCATGGATAGCTGGAAATCTTTACCTCGAGCAAAGTTGAGTGAAGGAGGGTCCATGCCCATCCTAGGGGCAACACTTCCCGCAAAGTAACCGGAGAAAGGTTGGTGGCTGCCACCCTCAGGGTGACAAGTGGCAGTGGGGAAGTGGCCACCGGCGCCGGAGTGGCAGCCATAGGAAGGAGGAGGGGTGGCCGCCGGGGCCGGAGTGGCCACCGGCGGTGGTCGCCTAGGGATCGCCTAGAGGGAGCCTAGAGGGAGCCTAGGGGATGTCGCACCTCTATCCAGCATCGGGTTCATTATGTTATCGGAGGAGGTCTGTAAGTTTGTCTCTAATCATTGATAACCCCTGCATTGATAACCCCTAGCCCATTTTGCGTCACTTGCCTATCGAGACTAGCCATTTGAGTATTGCCGGCAACATTACTTGTGCACATTAGTGATCATCAAGCTACACCTCCCATTGCAATCATACCATATCATATTGGTATCATATTATCCCTTGTGCCACAAGATTGTTCCTGCATATACAAAATTGCTATCTTGGTTTATACATTTCGCATTGTGGCCATACAAAAAAAGAAAGGAGAATAAAGCTTTTAAGCAAAAGAGAAAGAGCAAAGAAGCTTGTAAGCAAGTGCCATAGCATCATACCACATTGCATAAGATTGTCATATCTGATCATCTTGGATCATACCACCGGAACATCATATACATAGTATACTTGGGATAGAAGTTCATACATTTTGCATCTTATAGGTTGTGCACAAGTGTCGTATCCGCCTATTGAGCAATCGTGCTAGCGTCGCTCTTGAGTTGTGCAACACGAGCGTTTTTCGTGGATTCCTCATTTTGTGATCATCCTTGGTTGGACGACCCCATTTATCTATCCGTGTGTGCGTTTCCGTGTGCCACCCATATTGCTATTGGTCTACTTGTTACACTTGCGAATTTGTGAATCTCTTTCAACATTATTGACTCTTGCTAACATTTTACATCAAATTTTTGTGCCACTATCCTCACCGAGCTCCACCATAAGACTTATTTGTGTAGGTGTGAGAAACCGACAAGAATTGGTGCCAATTGTGCTATTTCCTTGTCCACATTGGAGTGATCATTGATCCACTTTCAACTTCGGTCAAGGTACATTTGTTATTCGTTCTTCTCTTTCTACCACTCACATTTTTCTCTTGGAGTGATGGATAGGCAAGGCATTTCATCTTCGGTCTACAACAACAACGATGAGTTCGATGCCGCGAACAACTCCACCGACGCCAAGATGCAACCTCAAATGGAGGAGATCAAAGCCCTCACCAAGTCCTACAAGCGGTCTTCCTCATCTTCGAGAAGACGCTCAAGAGCACATGCCTCCGAGTTACCATCTTCGGCAAGGTCACATCGGCATCGACACCATCACCACCACGAACGTGAAGGTCACGAGCTCAACACCATCAACCGCTCAACGACTTCACCATCTCCCTTGGCATCTTCGCCAAGTTCTATCAAGGCATCTTTGCCTTCGGATATACGGCATCTTCGCCAACAAGCACCTCAAGACTACGCTCAAGAGAAGCTCCCCAAGCTCAAGTTCGCGACTTCCACGAGCTACTACGACCTTGACACCGACCATGAGATTCCTTTCTATGGGACTCTAGAACCTGAGGAGTATCTCGAGTGGGAGCGTTTGATGGATGACTAACTCAAGCTACATCAAGTTCCTCCCGAAGATCAAGTGAAGTGCGCCACAAGGAACTTCCACGAGTACGCGTCCACATGGTGGCTTCACACACCTTTGGAGAGCTACGACATGAGTTGGTCCAAGATGAAAAGAGCTTTGCGGCGAGAGTTCGTGCCTCCAACCTACACGGAACAACTTCAATGCCAATTGGAGAACACCATCCAAGGATCCAAGTCCATCGACAAGTACTTCAAGGAGATGAAGATTGCCTTGCGACGAACCGGCGTGGACGACCCCATTTCGATGAAGTTCCACTTCATGATGGGATTACACAACGACATCTCCAAGACAATCTTCCTTGAGAACTACAAGTCTCTCGATGACAACTACATTGGTGCTCTCAAGGCGGAACAAGAACTCATGAAGGCCAAAGCTTCTCCACCCCAAGCTCGCTTCGCGGCGACCAAGCTCCATGAGAACGAGCATGAGGCTAGTACCACCAAGATTTCCAAGCACGACGAGCTCCAAGACGATGCTCCCAAGTCCGACTTCACCACCATCTCTCTTTGTGGCATTGATGATGCCGAGTCCTCCATGACTCTTTTTCAAGACGGTGCGGCGACGAGTATGACTACGGAGACCCTCAAGGACCAAGCTTTGGAGGCGAGCGACAAGGTGGCGAGCAAGGATGTTGCTTCCATGTTAGGAGGCGAGAGTGATGATGTGCCATCTTCGGCCTTCATCCATGGCGACGGCGATGAGATGGTTGAGCATGGGATTTTCCCTTCGACCACGGCAACGTATGATGACTTGATTGACTTTTGCCACCATATTGAGAGTGAGAGTGACTTCACCACTTGCCCCATATATGATGTGTTACCCCAATTCCCATGTGAGGAGAGCTCGACCCCCACCACTTGAGTGAGATGAGTGACTCCACCATACGTGAGATTGAGTGCACCTACTTTGAGGGAGTGAGTGAACCACCACATAGAGAGAGTGTGATAGTTAATAGGTCTCTTGAGGCCATTTGCATTTCTAAGAACTTGACTTCTACCTCTATTGTGTCTTCTAATTTGGTGCTAGGTCCCATCTATGATGACGCGCCGATTCGTGATGACTTCGTCCTCCCTTTGGACAAGACGATGGCCATGGTGGAATATGATGCACCCCCACATGGTTCCATCAAGATGAAGATGACCACCATTTGGTCTTTCCCACCTCACCTACACCACTTGAGTGGAATGAAAACAGTAACATAGGTGACGGTGATGCTCTAGTCCAACTAGTGGACATTCTTGACATTGATTGCTTACATGATGTTGATCAACCTATTTACATGCTTCATGCTAGTGTGACTTCCCCATGCGATGATTTACCCATTTATGATGAGTATGATGGTTCTCATGTGGAGTCTATTAGTTGTGATGCCATGTTGCATAGGAATTCTTATGACAATTCCTTAGGTCACATCATGTTTGCCAATCCGCTTGACTTGTCATATGCTATTCATGAGATCAATCATATGTCATATTTGCAATCCTTTCATAGTGACTATGCATATGCTATTAAAATAAACCCAATTTGCACATATGGCATAGATGACAAGCCCATGGTTATTGGCATTTGTTTTTCTTGTGATGATATTGATATGCTCCCTTTGCATCCTTTATCTCATATGCCATGCCATGACCACCTAGCTTCGGATATGCATTGTTTTGGATGTTGTCCATTTTCTCCATGTGATGTTTACAATGTTGCTCATGAGGAGACCCCCATCGTTTCCTCATACATTTTAGATAGATTTTGATTCATCCCATCCATTGCATGATCCTTATACTTGTATGCTCAATTTGCATCCCCATCATGTTATACACAAATAACTATTCTTTCATGATGGATGACATGTTCTTATACCATGCTTCAAATTTCTTTGAGCGATGCTTATCTTGTGCTAACTCTCACATGCACATACACATCATGATGGATGACGTGTACATTTACCACACACACAATATGTTTCGTTTGTGTCTCTTTTGTGTAGGTACCCATGAATTCTTGTCAACCTCGCAATCCCACGAGTTGACAAAACGATCTCTAGAGAGCAACGATGACTTGAGATCCCATGGAGTGTCTTTCTCGCTGCTCTCTTCGCGCAAAGACTTCGCGCATTTCTTCTACATGACCCTCACTTGGCTATGGGTTATTGTCCATTATATATCCTTTGCCTGTCTTGCCATGTTCACTTTGCATGATATGTTCATTACTATGCCTTTTCCATGCATTCGTGACCCATGCTTTGCATTACACATGATGATTGATTCTCATACTAGTATGTGTATTTGCACGCTTGGTGGAGATATTGCTTGTTATTGCCATGTTTGCTTTGTGCCCCATGCCTATGATGATACTTTCATCTTGATTTGTGTTCGTGCTTGCGATATGTCATGTGCATTGCCTATGCTTATTATTTGCTCACATGACATGATTGCCATGATTTCCTCTAGTATGTTGCATCTTCGCACTACTAGCTTGCACGATTTGATTCTTATGATTGCTTGCCTTGTTGCATCTCCGATGACTCAAACTTGCTCACTTCATGCGGTTGATGACAACCATCTACATGCTTTGCACATGCTTTGCACATGATTTTTATTGCTTCTTGTCATATATCTCCATATGTTGCCTCTCTCATGCTAGATGATTTGCCATGGATTGAGTGCAACGATGCATTTCGCCTTGCTCATGAGATTGCCCCCATAGCATTCTCACATCTATTTGGAGATTTTGACATATTCCTTATGAAGAATGCTTGTCTTACCTCTTTGCACCGTATACCTAGTGCCATGAATATTGCCATTGTTGCATCATATTCTTCACGCACTTGTGCTTCTAATGGTTATGTGCAAGATAAGAGAACCATCATGATGGATGATGTGTTTATCTACCATGCGCATACGTTCTTTCTTTTGTTGTGTGCATGTGTAGGATACTTGGACTTCTTGTCAACTTCCACTTCACATGAGTTGACCATCCGAGATCTTGAGAGCGAACCACCTTCTACCACAACGATTCTACATCGCACTTGCTTGTACTTCGGCATTGTGAAGGACACACAAGGACATGCCTACAAGGTGACATCTTTCTTGAGCGTGGATATGACGGATCATACTACTTGTGTTGCTTGCACCATGAGACTTATTGTTCATCTTGGACCACTTGATTGCACACATGTTAGAGATCTTGCTTCGACTTGTCATTTTCACCGTTACATGCATCCTGATATATATGCCTTGTGTGTTGCATCCAATTCTTGGATTACTTGCTCCTCTCATATGTTTGGTTGCAACAATGTCATCACTTCACATATGCCATGTCCCATTGATTGCTACATGCTTGCCTTGATTGCCTCACACATGATGAACAATTGCTCTTTCCATTGTGTTGAGTGCCACACGATATTCACTACACCCAATGCACATTATGCTTGGATTGTCTTGCACTTGACCCATGTGTTTAGACACTTCATTTTATTTGGTGCTGTGAATGATTCCTATGCCTACCATAGACCTTTCGTTGAGAAATTTGCCCATGCTTGCTATGATCTTGAGGTAGATGATTATTCTCTTGTTACACATATTTGCATCACTACCTCACATTTACATGCTTGTCCCCTGATATCTTTGATTGTGCTCAATTTATATTCTTATATGCCATGTCACAATCCTTTGTCACACCATATGCTTTGCACGATGACGACACTGGTTTGGTGAATCACCTCTTGAATGCTTGGTTTTGCACTAACGCTAACCACATTTGTTTTTCCAAGTGTTTGTTGTCTTGGCTACTTTTGAAGGAATCCCAAGATGGTGCGACATTGGAGAGTGCCCATTTCGAGCTTCAAGATGACAAGTACTTGGTGAACGTCCACTTCTACATGGCGAAGCCATCTCTTTCCCATGGTGATTTTGTTTTCAATCTGAGGTCGGTTCTTTCCCAAGGGAGGGGAGATGATGCAGAGCATCCTATGGGCATCACCATGTCAAGAGTTCGTTTGGCAAGTGACACGTGCGACATCTACTTCACATACATAAAGGTGAATCATCTCCTTTACACGTGCTCACTTGACCCCTTCGAGGATGGTATACTACTTGACACTTCTCCCGTGTGCATGCATAGGTATTGGCAGGGCTTCCCAGATGTTGAGCAGGAGTGCAAGCGCCAAGGAACAACTACACCATCCGTGAGGGAAGCATGGAAGCGACGACGGAAGAAGACGGAGAACAGCTCCCAGGCCTCGGACATCCGGCCTCGCCAGCCCGGACATCCGACTGTTCCTGAGCCCCCGGACATCCGGCTCCCAGCCCGGAAATCCGGCACCTCCGAACCCGAGAGCAACAAGTGCCGCTACTCCAGCCCGGACATCCGACATCGCCTGATAGCCCGGACATCCGGCCCGACCAGCCCAAACATCCGGCCTCCCCTGTCTGCGCACAGTGAAGGGCCGAGGCCCGTGTATCCCTTCTCCCCCCTAGAGTATATATACTCCACCTCGTCCAACTTTCTAGGGTTAGCGTTGTGATAGCTCATTTGAGAGATAGAGCTTCGCTCATCCATATTGGATCTACTCCACGAGAGAGACCGCGGCCCCTCTACGGAGAAGATCCACCTTGGATTCAAGACCCCTCACGGGAAGATCCCCTTGTGGATTCAAGACCTCCTCACGGAGAAGAACCGGTTACCTCTTATATCTTCCGTTGTTGACCTTGGATCTTGTATCTCCCTTTGTATTCATGGATCTAGCGCATGTGTGATCATTCTTGTTGGTTTGAGTGTTCTCTCGTGTTTCCCCTCGTGATTCCCCTTGTTTTCACCATCGTGTTCTTCGTGTTCATCGTGGGATTCGCTCCTTTCATGAAAGATCGGGCCACTAGGGTTCTATCCTCAGAGGCCGTCGAGCTGGGGCCGCCGGCCATTGTGGCTGTATGTTCCTCCTGTGACTCATGGTTAGCGTAAGCTTACTCCTGAGGGATTAGGGGTACCCTGTAGTGGTCATCGCACACGCGGTCGTGGTGGTTCCCCGGCAGCTCCTGGAAGGCTTCGACTCCTAACGTACCTTCTTACCAATCTTCTCCAACGAACGAGCAGGGGTCATCCTCCGGTGTGTACTCCTGGTCCGTCATGCGGGGCATGTAGGCTTTCGGGGCTGTTACCCCGAACACCTCGCCGTGATGCCCCACACTCCATGGCACCCGGGCCAGCGTAACATCCTGGAGGTGATAGCGCGGCGTCCCACTTGGGCCATGGAAGGCGACGCTTGTGCTCATGCTTGTTGCAGGCAGTATGGGGGCGGCAGAGCCCCCGGTGCCGCCAGCCATGCCGGTGTTGACGAAGCCCCCTGGCGCACCTGACGGTGCGTGGTGGCGGTGTGGTCCACCGTTAATCCCCACAGCGGCCTGAGGAGGGAGCTGATGGCAGAAGGGCGGGGCTCCCGAGGCCGCCACGTCCAGCAGCTCGGCAACGGGTTCCAGCAGCGCGTCCTGGCCACTTTCCATCAGCCGGCACCGCAGCAGCTCCCTTGCCACAGTGAGTGCTGCCCGTGTGTTTGCCTGTTCCCGCCGTGAGTGCGGCGCTGTCGCCGCGACGTGGCTTGCCGCTCTGGCGGCGACTCGCACCTTCCATGGAGTGAGGGTAGACAATGCTCGGCCGCGTTGCCCGTGCCCCGCAGGATTGGATGGCGCTCGTGCCGCCTGGAGCGCGGGGTTGAGGTCTTCATAGGCGGGCGGCGCCGACTGGGCTGGCCAGACTGCCCAGCGGTCGGAGTCAGCTCTTGGGTCATCAGACATCACGGCCGCGGAGCGTCTGCAAGTCGATTGGCGAAGAAGAAGCTCCGGTGCACCCCTACCTGGCGCACCAAATGTAGGATGTGGGGTTCTGGCAAACCATTAAGGTTCGCACACTGGGTGCGAGCGAAGTGTTTTCCTCCCACCGATCTATGCCCTAGCTCGCTAAGATCTCGCGGACGAACTTGATGAACTCGCAAAACAGAAAGACACAAGATTTATACTGGTTCGGGCCACCGTTGTGGTGTAATACCCTACTCCAGTGTGGTGGTGGTGGATTGCTCCTAGGGCTGATGATGAACAATACAAGGGGAAGAACAGCCTCCTGAGGTTGAGGTGTTCTCGTGCTTGGCTAACTTGTGTGGGTGAGAGCTGGATGAACTGCTCGATGCCCCTACTGTGGTGGCTAGCTCTACTTATATAGGCCCTGGTCCTCTTCCCAAATATTGAGTGGGAAGGGAGCCAACAACGGCGGGCAAATTTGAAGGGGGACAGCTAGTACAAGCCATCCTGACAAAGGTGGTCTCTGCCTGCGAAAGGCTCTGGTGGTGATGCCGTCTTGGGCTCCACAATGACCTCCGTCTCGCAATCCTTATGGTCCTGGTCTTGTTGCACCGATATGGAAACCTTTGCTTGACGCCTCGGTGCTCCTCGCCTGCGCTGGCCTCCTTAGCACCAAAGAGGAAACAAGGACGCTACGCGCGCTGGCGCCCGCCTGGTGTCGATCGTCATGGCTCACGTCACGAGAGCCTCGTGAGGTTTGCCTTTCCTTGATATCTCTGCTCCTCGTGAGCCTGCCCGACTAGGCCACTCCAGAGGAGGTCTCATGTCATCCGCCTTGCGAGGCTTGGCTCCTCGCGAGGGTCTTGGATGCCTTGTTGATGAAGATGGGCCGTACGGCCTGTTGGCTTAGCTACGCCACGGGCCGCAGGCAGGTAAGTCTGGGGACCCCCGTTCCCAGAACACCGACAGATATAACTTTTTAACCAATATAATGGACCTACTTAGGTTGCCATATAAGCTCAAATATTTTCAGAGTAGAATCGAGCACATGTAGTATATATTGATAAACTCCAGGTTTCTTTTAAAAATATATCCAGCTCTGCAGGCAAGAAGACACACGGAGAAGACGTAGTAGTCAGAAATACGAATAGTTTCTCCCATATAACAATAAGTGAGGTAGTTTTCCTGGGAATGCAGATGGACCAGGGAGTTGAGCTAGTTGGCTGGGTCCAAACTAGTAGTATATAGTACAAAAACATTTTTCGAGGGCAAGCTTTAGCCTGTTGAAGACTGCCTACTAGAATCGCTACTAGTTCAAAGAAAAAGTGAAGGAGATCATAGGAATTGGAAAGTTTCCTATGGTACTACTATTCATGCATTTCGTTAGAAGGAATGGAGCAAAGCAAAATTCGAGGATTTTCTTTCTTTGGTGTCTCTTTGAAAGAAAAAACATAGAATTTTAATATCCACTTGGACGTCCTTTTCAAATTCCTATGCATGAAAGACAAGACTAAGTGCATTAGTGGCATAATAAGATTCCAACTTTACATTTTCATGTGGTTTGACTTTAATTTGACCATGTTTCTCTATAGTCATGTGTTCTTCCAATTCATGTGAACCAAACACCTAGGTTGACAAAAATCCTGTGTTTGCAAATGCTCTGTTTTGCACATGCATTCTTGTCCTATTCCTATGTTTTTCCTATCCCTACATTTTTAGAATCCTTCGATTCAAAGGAGCCCTTACAGATTTACTTCATTTATAGATAGGTTCGATGAAAAACCCTATGTGGTTTGTCCTGATACTACTGTGGCATTGTCCACCCCACCTAAGCTTCTACATCGATGGGAGCATCCACAAGAGTAGATATCCCCCCTGCAGACCTTCCTTTGCCGCCTTAGATCTTCTTCCCCACTGTCGGAAGCCATGCGAACGACATTACCATCATCGACTAAGCAGATGAACCTGAGGACTACACAGTTTCGGAAGGGAGGTCGCACTCTTTCGTGCCTGCTTACGTTATACATCAACTAATACTACCTGCTACTTTATTGTCCTGTTCACGTCTCCGAGTTAGGTCCAAAGTCCAAACTAATGTTCAAACTTGGGTTTTAAAATGCCCGTGGGGCACATATCAAGGCAGCAGTGAATAGTATCTCTGTCTACTATCTGGTTCATCTCAAGTCTTCTATAGGATTCATGTTGGGTGGGAAACAAACAGTAAAGGAGCCATCATATATATTTTTTAATTGAAGCTATCATTTGCCTGCTACCATTACTTTTGGATCTATCTAATGGTTTCTACCATTAGTTTGGATTTTTGCATGCACCCTATTGGGGATATACCCCATGGTATAACCCAGCCAGGGTATGACCCGGCAATCATTTGGCGGCTCGAGAATGACCTCACTCTTGGGTCGTAACAAGCCATGGAACTCAAAGCCGAGAGGGCGGCTTGGGTAGGAGTTTGGCTTATGGCCCACTATCTGGTAAGCCGACTCGACAAGGAAGTTATAGGGAGTTTCCCATACTTGAAGGACAAGATAAGTAGGAAATAGACAAAGACACGGGTCAAAGTACGACCTGGATTCTATTGTGACCTCAGGGCCTCAACCTGTTTATAAAAGGGAGCCCCTGAGGTAGAAAGACTTAAGTTACAAGCTCTTGAGTACTAGGTTAGCCAAGTCGCACCCTTGTAATCCAGATCTCTAGCAATAATTGATATGTCTCCAATGTATCTATAATTTATGAAGTATTCATGCCTTGTTTACAACAATTTTATATGGTTTTGGTATGATTTGAATGGAACTAACCCTGTTTTTAGTAGA
Organism: Triticum dicoccoides; assembly: GCF_002162155.2. Taxonomy (NCBI): domain Eukaryota; kingdom Viridiplantae; phylum Streptophyta; class Magnoliopsida; order Poales; family Poaceae; genus Triticum; species Triticum dicoccoides. Next base: position 309,238,455 of record NC_041384.1, read on the forward strand.
ACTACTATGGAGTTGTTTCTTGTGTAGAAATCAAAGTTCTCCAAATGCAATGAAACTTTTTGATGATTTTTGGAACAAAAGAGGCACTAGAAGCTTCATGGGAGCGCTAGAAGAACCGCAAGGTGGCCACGACTCACCAGGGCGCACCAACACCCTAAGGCGCGCCCTGGTGTATCGTGGGCCCCTCGTGGCCCATCTTCGCGTGAAACCAATCTAGACCATGTAGATACATAAACCCCTACAAATAACCCTAGATCAGAAGTGTTGTTGCAAGCCTCTGTAGCCACGAAAAACCAATCTAGACCCTGTTTTGGCACCTTGCCGGAGGAGGAAATCATCACCGGTGGCCATCATCATCATCCCGACGGCCACCATGATGAGGAGGGCGTAGTCCACCCTCGGGGCTGGGGTTTTGTACCAGTAGCTATATGTTTAATCTCTCTCTCTCTCTCGTGTTCTTGAGTTGGCACGATCTTGATGTATCACGAGCTTTGTAAATATAGTTGGATAATATGGTGTTTCTCCCTCTCTATCTTGTTCTGATGAATTGAGTTCCCCCTTTGAGATTTCATTATATTGGATTGAATAATTTTATGGATTTGAGAGCACTTGATGTATATCTTGCTATGAATACCCATTGTTGCAATGCGGTATCATATTGATTCACTCGATATATGTTTTGGCAGTCAACTCATAGATTCCCGAGGTGACATTGGGGTAATCTATGCATAGGGGTTGATGCACGTTTTCATCCTTGTTTCTCCGATAGAAATGTTGGCGCACTCTTTGAGGTTCTTTGTGTTAGATTGAGTATTATGAATGTGAAATTGTTCGATCAATAACGTATAATCAACTCACGGGTACTCGTGGTGACATTGGAGTATCTAGATGACATTAGAGTTGGTTGTTGTGTGTCATATGATGTTATTTTAGTACGAACTCCTAGATAGATCAATCGAAAAGGATAACTTGGTGTTAGTTTAGTACGAACTCTTGAGTAGATCGATCGGAAAGGATAACTTTGAGGTGGTTTCGTACCCTACAAACAATTTTTTATTTTGTTCTCCACTAGATAGAAACTTTGGAGTGTTTCTTCATTGCACATGAAGGATGGTTATATGACCCAATTATATTAGAATTATTGGGAGATTGTACTAGCGAAAGTATGAACCCTAGGCCTCATTTTCAAGCATTGCAATACCGTTTGTGCTCCGTTCTATCAATTGCTACCTTGCCTTTTCTATTGTTTCTATTACAAAAATCAATATCTACTACAATTACTATGCTTGTATCACCATCTCTTCATCGAACTAGTGCACCTATACAAATTACCACTGTATTTGGTGTGTTGGGGACACAAGAGACATTTTATTATGTGGTTGCAAGGTTGTTTGAGAGAGACCATCTTCATCCTACGCCTCCCATAGATTGATAAACCTTAGGTCATCCACTTGAGGGAAAATTGCTACTGTCCTTCAGAACTCTTCACTTGGAGGCCCAACACAAGTCTACAAGAACAAGTTATGTAGTAGACATCAAGCTCTTTTATGGCGTCGTTGCCTAGGAGGTGAGTGCTTGACGGTATATCTTTAGATCTTGCAATTGAATCTTTTAATTTCTTGTTTTATCACTAGTTTGGTTTATATAAGAAAAAAGGAATTGAGGTGGCCTCATATTAATCTTCTTTATCATGTCTTTCTTGAAAATGATGGAAAGGAAAATTGTGCTCAATTGATAGAAGAAGAATTCAATAAAATGGTTGGCATAAAATCTTTGAATAATGAGAACATTTGCAATGTTGCTAGTATTAATTCTATGAATATCCATGATGGTAATGATATGCAAAACCATAAGCTTGGGGATGCTATGGTTGATGAATATGAAACTTTTAGTCCCCCAAGTTTTGGTGAGAAAATTTATTATGATGATTGCTTGCCTCTTATTTACGATGATTATATTGATTATTTTGGAGGGTGTTGAATCTTATTGTAATAATTATGAAAGTGGATTTGGAGATGTCATGACTTTATTTAATGATGAATCCACTATTTTGGTAGAGATTTCAATTGATTATGAGAACAAAATTGCTATCTATGATGATTATGGTGATGACATGTATGCTATAAAGAATAATGATACCATGAAAGTTGTCATCATGATTTTGATTTTCAATTGGATTATGCCTCACATGAAAGTTATTTTGTTGAGTTTGCTACCAATACTATTCATGAGAATAAATTTACTTATGTGGAGAGTAATAAAAATTCCATGCTTGTAGATCATGAAAGGAATGCTTTATGTGATAGTTATATTGTTGAATTCATTCATGATGCTACTGAAAATTATTATGAGAGAGGAATATATGCTTTTACATATTGCAATAATATCAAGTTTCCTCTCTATGTTTGAAAATCCTGAAGTTTTGCTTGTTTTTCCTTCCTATGCTAGTTGATTCTTGTTCCCATAAGTTGTTTGCTCACAAAATCCCTATGCATAGGAAGTGGGTTAGACTTAAATTTTTTGGTCATATTCTTCATGATGCTTCCATTATGTTTCAATTCTTATCTTTTATGTGAGCATCATTGAAATCATCATGCCTAGCTGAAAAGGCTTTAAAGAAAAGCGCTTGTTGAGAGACAACCCAACACTTTCAAGTACTATTTTGTGTGTTCACATGATTAAGCCATTGTAGTAATCATGTTTTATAGCTTTTGTTTCAATAAAGTTCCAAGTAAAGCCTTTGGGATAGTGTGGATGATAGTTGACTTGATTCTGTGCAAAAACAGAAACTTTTGCACCTAGTAACAGAATTGTTAGAATTTACTGGAGTGTCGAAAAATTATTATTATTTTACAGTTGATGGGTATACAAATTGTCTACATGGTCCTAACTTTTGCAGAATTTTTGGAGGTACGAAAGTATAGTAGTTATTCAAATCTTTATAGTATGTTCTGTTTTTGACAGATTCTATTTTCAATGCATAGTTTGCTTGTTTTCTAGTTTCTATTTCTTATATTGCTCAATATAAATTGTGGAAATGATAAGGTACACTAGGCATTGTGTGAGAATAATTATGAATCTTTTCTTTGATAGTACCCAAGTGAATGATTTGTTTTACTATGCTAACCCATCTCACGAAGTTCAGTTAAGTTTTCTGTGATTGAAGTTTCCACGTTTTGGGTGAGATATCGATATGAAGAGACCCTAAGGTTGGGGATTACCAAGGCACCCCAAGGTAATATTCTAGGAAGATCCAAGCACTAAGCTTGGGGATGCACCGAAAGGAATCCCCTCTTCCATCTCCAACATTATTGGTAACCTTACTTGGAGCTACATTTTTATTCGTCACATGATAGGAGTTTTGCTTGGAGTGTCATTTTATTTTATTAGGATTTGCTTTCTGTTATTTAGATAATGTTTTGCATCTTTGATTTCAATAAAATGTCAAGTATAGCCTTTGCCATGCTTATTTTCCAAGTCTATGTGTTGTTGTTTGAAAACAGAAAGTTGCATGCTAGTGTGTCAATTCTTGAGAAAAGTCAGAATGTGACAAAATGTTGAATTTTTTTGCACAATAAGCTATGGTAAATTTTCTATAGTGTGGTAATTTTTAAGAATTGTTTGAGTTAGGGAAGTGTGAGTATAATTACACTCTTTACAGACTGTTCGGTTTATATATATTGTTGTTATGTTTGCATTGTTTGTATATATTTGCTTGTTTAATGATTCTGTTTGAGAATAGGAGTATTAAATATGCAGAGGCATTTAGTATGCAATGTTGAATAATAATTTTAGTGATTTGATATAGATGATAAGGTTATTGCATTGATTTATACTAACTTATCTCATGAGTTGTTGTTGAGTTTTGTGTGGATGAAGTTTTTAAGAATTATGGAGACCGGGATATAAAAGGAATTAAGGAGACACAAAAGCTCAAGCTTGGGGATGCCCAAGGCATCCCAAGTTAATATTCCAAGAAGTCTCAAGCATCCAAACATAGGGGGATTGATACGTCTCAAACGTATCTACTTTTCCTAATGCTTTTCGTCTTGTTTTGGACTCTAGTTTGCATGATTTGGATGAAACTAACCCCGGACTGACGCAATTTTAAGAAGAACTACCATGGTGTTGTTATTATGCAGAAATAGAAGTTCTTGGAATGGGACAAAACTTTGTGAGAATTTTTTATATCAATAATAAGAATTTCTGGAGCCAAGACCCACTAGTGGGGGGCACCTGGGTGAGCACAACCCACCAGGGCGCGCCCCCCTCTCCTGGCGCGCCCAGGTGGGTTGTGCCCACCTGGTTGCCCCGCAAACCCTGAAACTGATGCTATAAAATCCTATTTTTCCAGAAAAAAATCAAGGATAAAGAATTATCATGATCCATGAGATGGAGCCGCCGCCACCTCATGTTCTTCATCGGGAGGCCAGATCTAGAGTCCATTTGGGGCTCTAGAGAGGGGGATCTTCGTTCTTCGTCATCACCAACCCTTCTCCATCGCCAATTCCATGATGCTCCCCACCAGGAGTGAGTAATTCCTTTGTAGGCTAACTGGTCAGTGAGGAGTTGGATGAGATTCGTCATGTAATCGAGTTAGTTTTGTTAGGACTTGATCCCTGGTATCCACCATGTTCTAAGATTGATGTTGCTATGACTTTGCCATGCTTAATGCTTGTCACTTTGGGCCCGAATGCCATGATTTCAGATCTGAACCGCTTATGTTATCACAATTATATGCATGTTCTAGATCCGATCTTGCAAGTTAAAGTCACCTACTACGTGTTATGATCCGGCAATCTCGGAGTGACAATAACTGGGACCACTCCCGGTGATGACCGTAGTTTGAGGAGTTCATGTATTCACTATGTGTTAACGCTTTGTTCCAGTTCTCTATTAAAAGGAGGCATTAATATCCCTTAGTTTCCAATATGGACCCCGCTGCCACAGGAGGGTAGGACAAAAGATGTCATGCAAGTTCTTTCCATAAGCACGTATGACTATTTATGGAATACATGCCTACATTATGTTGACGAACTGGAGCTTGTGCCGTATCACCCTAGGTTATAACTGTCTCTTGATGAGTATAATCCAACAAGTCACCGATCCAGTGCCTACAAATTTATGTTATATTGTTCTTGCTAAGTTACTACTGCTATCATCACTGTTACACTTGCTACAAAATTATTGCTATCACTGTTACCATTACCGTTACTGTTGATGCTATTATCAAAACTATCATACTACATTGCTAGTGATCACTTTGCTGCAGATAATTAATCTCCAGGTGTGGTTGAATTGACAACTCAACTACTAATACTTTCAAATATTCTTTGGCTCCCCTTGTGTCAAATCTATAAATTTGGGTTGAATACACTACCCTAGAAAACCATTGCGATCCCCTATACTTGTGGGTTATCAGGGATACCCGATAGGCATCCCACCTTTCTTCATCAACAATAGTCAGTTACTCTCGGTTGAGCCTACGTTTTCTGCTTCTTCACATGATGTGTGATGTCCTTGGAATGTCATTTTCATTTGTTTTGCTTGCTATTTTAATAAAATACTCAAGAGACTTCATTATTTGAACTATAACATGTGAATTGGTTGCTACTAAATCATGATGAGTTTTATGAGAAAGAGTTGTTGTTATGATGCTAGGAAAAGTGATTGAAATTATCATTGATCAAACTTATGCACTATGCTAGCATTCACACATCATAAATGATTTCTTTTATCATTTACCTACTTGAGGATGAGTAGGAATTAATCTTCGGGATGATGATACATCTCCAACGTATCTATAATTTAGGAAGTATCCATGCCATGTTTACAACAATTTTATATGGTTTTGGTATGATTTGAATGGAACTAACCTAGACTGGCGCTGTTTTCAGCAGAACTACCGTGGTGTTGGTTTTTGTGCAGAAATCAAACTTCTCCAAATGCAACGAAACTTTTTGATGATTTTTTTCGGAACAAAAGAGGCACTAGAAGATTCGTGGGAGGGACAGAAGAGCCACGAGGTGGCCACGACCCATCAGGGTGCACTAGTGCCCTTAGGTGCACCCTGGTGTATGGTGGGCCCATCATGGCTCGTCTTCGTGTGAAACCAAAGCCAAAAAATCCTATAAATACAGAAACCCCCAGAAATAACCCTAGACCAGAAGTTCCGCCGGCGTAAGCCTCTATAGCCATGAAAAACCAATCTAGAATCTATTCTGGCACCCTACCGAAGGGGGAAATCATCACCGGTGGCCATCTTCACCATCCCGGCGGCCACCATGACGAGGAGGGAGTAGTGCAGCCTCGGGGATGAGGGTTTGTACTAGTATCTACGTGTTTCATCTCTCTCTCTCTCTCGTGTTCTTGAGTTGGCACAATCTTGATGTATCACAAGCTTTGTTAATATAGTTGGATCATATGGTGTTTCTCCCTCTCTATCTTGTTGTGATGAATTGAGTTTAACCTTTGAGATTTCGTTTTATCAGACTGAATACTTTTATGGATTTGAGAGCACTTGATGTATGTCTTGCTATGAATACCCATGGTGACAATGGGGTGTCATACTATTTCACTCGATATATGAATACATGTGATGGACATTTTTGTCCTTGTTTCTTTGTTAGAAATCTTGGGGCACTCTTTAAGGTTTTTTGTGTTGGATTGAGTATTATGAATCTGAAATTGTTTGATGCATATCGTATAATCAAATCACGGTTACTCGTGGTGATATTGGAGTATCTAGGTGACTTTAGAGTTGGTTGATGTGTATCATATGGTGTTATTTTGGTACGAACTCTTAGATAGATCGATCGGAAAGGATAACTTGGTGTTATTTTAGTACGAACTCTTGAATAGATCGATCAGAAAGGATCACTTTGAGGTGGTTTCATACCCTACAGACAATTTTTCTTATGTTCTCTGCTAGATACGAACTTTGGAGTGATTCTTCATCGCACATGAGGGATGGTTATATCATCAAATTATATTAGCATTGTTGAGAGATTGCACTAGTGAAAGTATGGACCCTAGACCTCATTTTCAAGCATTGCAATACCGCTTGTGCTCCGTTTTATCAATTGCTACCTTGCTTTTTATTGTTCCTATTACAAAAATCAATATGTACTACCATTACTATGCTTGTATCACCATCTCTTCGCCGAACTAGTGCACCTATACAAATTACCATTGTATTTGGTGTGTTGGGGACACAAGAGAATTTTCATTATTTGGTTGCAGGGTTGTTTGTGGGAGACCATCTTCATCCTATGCCTCCCATGGATTGATAAACCTTTGGTCATCCATTTCAGGTTAAATTGCTAATGTCTTACAAAACTCTGCACTTGGAGGCCCAACACAAGTTTATAATAACAAGTAGGCATCAATAACTAATCAAGCAGGAAGTAGCCTATTACCTCCACCATGAAGGGCCGAACCTGGGTAAACTCGTGTCTCTTGATTCCAATCAACCATGTTCAAGCTACTATGTAGGTGCGATGGCCTCACGACTAAGTCCTTTTTCGAGGACATCCGTCGTGACAAAACCACGACAGTTGGCGCCCACCGTGGGGCCAGTGCATGGTGGTGTTGAGTTTTTGGAGGGAGCTCTCCCAGGGAGCAAGGGATATGCGGTCGCCATATGACTAGGAGTCGTCATGGCAAGCTCAATCTACATCGATGATTTAGGCTGGGGTCCCAAGACCGACTCAATCGAGTACGTGTACCAGGCCCCCTTTGGCAAGGTCCATGTCTTCATTGGCAAAATCGGCGAGTTAGATCCTGATTCGAACATTTGTAACGATATCGTCGAGCCGGATCGGCGCACCCATCCCGCCCGGGCACAAGCCGACCGGAATCATGTCTTCATCGGCTTGACCCATGGGAGTCGATCACGCAGATAACTCTGCGTCCCGCGGGACACCCTTGTCTACTCTAATGGCGAATCCTCAGTTGGAGACACTAATTCGATCCTCCCTCTTTTTGATGGTAGGCTTGGGGGCTACTCTAATTCGCAGGACATCTTCGAGCCGCCACATCGAGCAACCGTCTACATGGTAGGCACTAATCAGGCTAAAGGCTCCACTACAACAGGTGCCGTGATAGGGACCGGTGCTTCACCGCCGGCTCCGGGCGCGGTTGACTCGGTTAAACCGGCGGCTCAGGTTCTGGCAGAATTAGTGTCCGCCTTAGCAACACTCCTGGAGACACTGTTAACTGCAGAGAATCAGGCAGAGTGCAACACGGTGGTGACTAAACCTCGCGAGCGGAGGGCTAAGGTTCAGGAGGACATCAAAGTTCAGAATGCTCGCATGGTGGAGATGCAAACCCAGATCCAAAATGCAGTGGAGCGCCTAAAACTAGAAGCCTGGCACATGAGTCTCCGTCAGAGTACCTCATACGTGGTTCATCAGATAAGGCACATGAGTCGTCCACCCCACAATCTTGAGCCCATGTGTTTGTTCCACACGCCACAAGACACATCTGTTCCGGTGGCTGGGACAAGTGCCATGAAGGCACCGGCATACCCCAGTTAACCCGGGCCGCACCCTCGAACGGAGATGGGAAGCCACCGCCAGCTCAACCTCGTCAACCGGCTCAACAACACAAGCTTGAGCTGGTCCCGCTTCCTCCGCCCATTTAGACGCCTCCGCGTCGTTTCCTGATGCCACGGGGTCACTTTTCCTACCCCGTCGACAACATGCTGGTGGCAACCACCAATCTTGTCACGCTTCCGATCATAGGGAATACCCCGTTTGAGATCGAGGCACGGAACACCATCGAGATGTTGAAAACGATAGTCGCCCAATAGAATTCCTACAGTCAGCAACAACTCCATTCAACACCGCATCTAAGCCGCAGCATGACCCGGCATGCCGAGTCGCTGATGGTCTCAAGTAGCACATGTCGGCATCGCGAGCAGCCGCATCACCTTCCTCGGCCTGGAGTTTCAGACGCACATGCAATTATTGACGCGACTCGGGCTACGCGGGAAGCAGAAGCAGCAAACGCTCCGGCTCAGCCATCACCTACTGCAACCCCATTGGCTTCACAAGGTATGGGATCGAGTACTAGAACCATTGGGACACCCTATCTAGCGTCGTCTTTACACAATGAGCGCATGCCTAAGGACTTCAAAGGCCCCCGCAAGGTTCCCAATTACACGGCTGATATCAAGCTAGCTGCTTGGATTGAGAGCTAAGAGATCACTATGGACACATTGGATGTTAGCGATGCACTTTGTGCCAAGTATCTGACAATGATGTTGAAGGGGCCGACTGGTACATGGCTGAAAAATCTACCCCCAATCCCATCAACACTTGAGCAGAATTGAAGGATCGCTTCATCAAAAACTTCCAAGGAACCTGCAAGAACCTAACCATGATTGTTGATTTACAGCTGCATCCAGCGTGAAGATGAGTCCTCGCATCACTGGTCTCGTCGGGTCGCAGAGATCATGCACTCCTTAGACAGCATAATCATTGCTCAAGCCGTCTTGATTTTTGAGAAGAACTGTCACTTTTAATCTCTCGTTCAGAAGCTTGGGTGGCTCAAGCGAAAGGTTCAGGACATGGGCGATCTCATGGACATCCTTACCAGGTATGCTGAGTCAGGCATCACGAAACAAGCTAGTTCAAATAACAACAAGTTTGGCAAGGGCAAGAAAAACAGTGGCGGCAAGGGTCACCAACAGAACAACTCAGGGCACAATGGCAACCAGGGCAACGGTGGTAAGCACAAACATTCGGAGGGTGGATCAGATTTTGTCGCTAACACCAACACTGACTTCAAGGGACAAACACGAGACAACAATTCAGGGAGATCCTAGAATGGGAACAAACCTCGTAACTTTGATGCGACCCTCAAAGTCCCGTGTCCAAAACATAGCATCCCTAATAAGCACACAAATCACTCATGGGAAAATTGTTATGTCATGCAAGATTTTTGCAATCAAGCTTACGAGGGTCATAAGGGTGGCAGCAACGGAAACCCGGGGCAGCCTGGAGCAGGCAGCTTAGGATACGGCTTCCCGGGATGTCGTGGGAAACCACGGCCACCTATTGGACCAAGAGTCCCTTTCTGGTTTGGCGGGGGGATGGCATGTTGCACAAGGAGTGGAGGGGCATGGAATAGCAGGACAGAGATCATGCGGGCAGTTTTTACCCAGGTTCGGGCAGCCGTGAGGCGTAAAACCCTACTCCTGCTTTGGTGGATTGATGGTGGAAAAATGGTGGTGAGCTTATCACACTTGCCCGGCAGGGTTTGCCTCAGGGCAAGAATGGATTTGCGCGCATGAGTGTGGGTGGGTGTCGCTTAGCCAATCAACTGACCAACCCTTTCTATGGTTGCCTTGGGCCTCCTTTAATAGATCAAGGGGTCACCATAGTGGCAAATCAGCCTTTATGTACTAATTAGATAGCAAACAGTGCTATCATACCTAACTCTGCAGGCTGACTGAGCACATTAAATGCATCGCTCAATGTCACATCGCAGCTCGCCTGGCAATCCTTGCCGGGCTATTTTGCCAGCTTTGCACCTGCTTGCTTGACACATCTCAGGATGGGTGTCATTTGGAGGTATTTTCTGTACGAAGTGGCTGCCATGTGATGAATAGCAGCCACTTAGTCACTTTGGATCTTGACACCGCACTGATCGATGACGTGCGTCATGATGAGGCGGTGCGGTGGAGTGGTTCTACCACAGTAAGCCCCGACAGGCCTACCGGGACGACCCGAAGGCTTGCTTCCAAAGGGTAACCCCATCCTTGCCAGGCTCGCCTTCCCGGCAAGGGAGGTTCTTCCCTTAGTGATATCTTGCTTCTCTGGCTCTTCTTGGTCTTCCTGATCTATACTTGTGTCCTTCAAAGGACTGGTCCCTTGTGCTCCAATTTGACCTTGGTGGTGTGATCTTGTTCTCATGCTTGTGCACAGTCTGGGCAACGAACCCATGGTTTGTTACACCGACAGAAGCCCCGAGGCCTGGCCTGAATGCGCTATCAGGCATCGTCGGGGTAGGCCCTAACCAGTGCACAGGCAGGGGCATGGAAGTGGCTGGCCCCTTTGAGATCTTCTTTTCTTCTACGTTAACTCGAGTCCAGCCCAGTTTCCGGTTTTCCCGCACGTCGCCTAAAGCCAATCGTGGTGGGGCCACTCTTGTAAGGGCCCGTGAATGACTTTAACGCATGGGGGAGTAACTGCCAATTCACTTTTCCCACCACGCCCTTATCCTCAGCCACGTATGCTGCATGCATTGCACGGGGTAGGTAACGGAGGCACATGGTGTGTGAGAGCATCAAAGCAGGGGCCGGATCTTCTTGAATTGGGGGAGGAGGGCGACAGTTACCCGTGGAGGGATCGGCTCTCTTCCCTGACCCTCCTATAAAAGGAGGGGTGGGGGAGGAGCGGAGTCATGCATCCTCGCATCCCTTCTCCTCCATCCCTTGCTTCAAGCCGGCTATGCTGAAGGGAAGATCCTGGGCCCAGGCGCTAGGCAGTAGCTTGAGGTTGGTGATACAAAACGCTCGTGCTAACGCTTGGGGAGTGAGTCTGCTCCAAGCCCAGAGAGGATGCGGCGGACGAGTCGTCTGTGCTGTGGGAGATACCAAGCTTTACCATTGTGGTGAAATGCTTGTCTCCTTTGCCTCAGTCGGTCGTTCGTTGGGTAACGCGGCATCTTGCCTCGAGCTATTGCCGCTCATTAGCCCGGCAACCAGGTTCTTGGATCCCTCGATGCCTTTCTAGGGTGCAGGGCTAGGGATCGTTGGTAATCCCAGTACTGCCCCTTCTGGTGGATCTGGGGCTGATGTCGAGGGGAGGTGCTTCTTCCTGCCCGCCAAGGTGGGGAGCGGCGCGCACCAAGCCTCCTGGTCGTCTTGGCCCTCGGCTCCTTCTCCGGGGAAGGCATCGGGCTGGGGGCCGGGCACCTCCCTAGAACGGTATTGATGAAGATGAAGCCAGGGAAGACGGAGAAGGCGGGAGGCTGGTCGCCAGGTCGGAGTACGATAGCACAGATGTGTTTATCTCGTGTTGGCAACCTATTGCCTTGTCTTTCCGTCTTTCCCCTCGTTTCCCTGGCACCGTCATCACCGGCTTCTCGGTCGCTGGGGAAGGGGTCACCCTCCTGGTGATTTCACCTCCTCATGCAGTCTTCCAGTTGAGCTCCGACGGCTTTTCCTGCTGGTGCTTGTGCTGGGGCTTTTGACTGGCCCTAGAGGCGGTGACCAGGGCACCGCTGAGCTGCTCCTTCCGTCCTCCTCCTTTGCAGCCTTGCCACTCCCGATCATTTCAGGTTGCACCTGGTAGGCCCTGACGGGATTGGTGGCGTCTGCCTATGCACCCTTTTTGACATCCTCTCTTCCCATCGCAATACCTAGGATAAGAGGGACAAGGAGAGGAGTTTAGGGGGCACTTATATTTTTTCTATCTTAAATTTATAGGCACTTGCCAAATTTTAGTTCAAATAATGTAATCTCTTGAATCCATGTGTGTGTCCTCTAAGGTCTGTACTTTTTTAATCAGCATATTAATGAAAAAGATGAACCTTGTTGGGGACTCCTGCATGTATATGTCAATGCAGAGGTGGAGTGCCTCTTTATTTTTAAGTAAACGAGTTTCCCCCGGCAGGCTATCCTACCGGTACCCTCTATTTTGTTGCCAGGGAATTAAGCCTACCGGGCACAAATTGTGATGATGGAC
>NC_041384.1:309251380-309270784 GCF_002162155.2 Triticum dicoccoides
TAATCTTTTTTTACCAAAGGCCACTTCGACCACCCTGACCGAAGCAACGTTCGCGTTAAGGGATGGGAGCACCTAAGTTTCAAAAAAGTAGCAAGGTTCTCTTATGCACAAGTTTTAGCTTATAGAACACGTATGGACAAGAGATATAACTTATCTGTTTGGCTTGCCGGGGATCGCAGTGTTAGTTCATCTTTCCAGCTTCCCTTAGAGGCCAAGTTCTCGGCAGGAACCTGCAGTTTTACGCAGACGGAAATGATGCCAGATGCGATCTTATCTACAAGAACATGTGATGCTCATGAAATGCTTATGCATGCATGCAACATGTCGCCCCCCAGCGCTTCATTTATTTCTCTATTACTCAGGGTCTGTGCCTGGCTTTGTACAAGGGATTACGTGCAACTGAGGCAAGGCCTGTACAAAAGGGTCACTGCCGAGCAGGGACCGACAGCCGCACCTTACGAGTAGAACTTGCAGAGATGCTCAATATTCCATGAGTTTTGCAATTGAATGCCATCCCCGGTCTCCAGATGGACTACGCGAGGTCTGGTGACTAGAACTACCTGGTAAGGGCATTCCCGCTTCGGCGTCAACTTGTTTGTACCCTTGGTAGACTGAATGCGCCTAAGGACAAGGTCACATTCCTCAAAACACCGGGCAGGAACCCCGTGGCTGTGATAGCGACACAGGGCTTGCTGATAGCGTGCATCACGTGTAGCAGCCTAGAGACGGTTCTCCTCGAGAAGCCTAGTGTCATCACGCCAGTGCTGATCTTGCGCTCCTTCATCGTAGGCAAGCACTCGAGGCGACCCATAAATGAGTTCCGTGGGGATAACTACTTCTGCCCCCATAAACTAGGGAGAAGGGAGTCTGCCCGGTAGCTGGATTTGGTGTCATTCTAAGGGACCAGAGAACTACCGACAGCTCATCGATCCATCTCCTGCCACACTTCTGCCGCGTATCAAATGTTCTTGTCTTGAGTCCTCGCAACACTTTAGCGTTCGCCCACTCAGCTTGTCCATTGCTTCTTGGATGTGCAACAGAGGAAAATGAGATCTTGCTTCCGAGGGCATGAACGTATTGCATGAAGGCGTGGCTCATGAACTGGGTGCCATTGTTGGTGAAGATCTGGACAGGGACCCTGAAGCGGCACACCAATCCTTTCAAAAACTTGATAGCTGACTGAGTAGTCACCTTTCTCACAACATCTACTTCCGGCCACTTTGTAAACTTGTCGATGGTAACGAACTAGAATTCAAAGCCCTCGGCAGCTCGGGGGAAAGGGCCGAGGATATCGAGCCCCCAGACCGAAAACAGCCACGAAAAGGGATTGTCTGAAGGCTTGTGCAGGCAAATGGATGTTCTTGGAATGGAACTAGCAGGCTTCACACATGGTCACTAGCTCGACCGCATCTTGGAGTGCTGTGGGCCAATAGAATCCTTGCCGGAAAGCTTTCCCGACTAATGCCCTTGATCCAATGTGGGAGCCCCACATGCCTTTGTGTATTTCTGCCAGTAGTTCCTTTCCTTCTTCCCGGCAGATGCACTTCAATTTCACACCATTGGGCCTCCTCCTATATAGAGTGTCATCGACAAACTGATACATACTGGCCATCCGGGCTACTGTTTCAGCTTCTACTTGCTCATTGGGAAGTTCTCCAGTTTGGAGGAAATGGACTATGTGCCTTTCCCAAGTTGGAGCCTGGGACTCGGCAACAAGGACTAGAGGCACCTCCTCATCTGCGGGAGTGTGTTCCTCGACCGCCGGAACCAATGGCCCAGCAGGAGGGCGTAGCCCGGCAATCGATGGGGAGTTGTTTTCGGCAAGGTCCCTACTAGGAGCCTCGGGAGGGTCTACCGGGAGAGGCTTACCAGAGTCCAACTTCCTCCTCTTTCGGGCCATTGTTGCCAGGGATATGGAGGGCCGAGTAAGATGGAGAACAAAAGTTCCTAGTTCCACAGGAAGTTTTTGCGTGGCACACTTTGACAGATGATCATCTATGTTGTTTTTTGCACCGGGTACCTGCTCTGTTCGCATTCCGTCAAAGCGTTCCTCCAATCTTCTCACTTCCTCAAGGTATGCCTCCATCAATGGACTTTGGTAATCCTTGTTGACTTGTCTCACCACAAGTTGCGAATCTCATCAAATCTCACCACAATGTAGCAATCCTGAGCCTGGCAAGGAGCCCTTCAGACTTTGTTGTATTGTTGGTTGCCTTCTCTCAGGGAAAATGCATCTGGACGACGTACTTCAAGTGCTCCCCAGTGGGAGCAACGAGAAGCACGCTGGCCCTGCACCTTGCAGGGAGAATGCACCATCGAAATACATAATCCATTCCCAGGGCGCTTCCTTGACGGGGGTAACTGTTTCCAACACTTCTTCATCAGGGGTTGGTGTCCATTCTACAATAAACTCTGCCAATGCCCTGCTCTGAATTCTTGATGTGCTCTCAAATTTCAGGCCAAAGTTGGATAACTCCAAAGCCCACTCCACTATTTTGTTGGTGGCTGATATGTCTCCAATGTATCTATGATTTTTGATTATTCCATGCTATTATATTATCTGTTTTGGATGTTTAATGGGCTTTAATATGCACTTTTATATTATTTTTGGGACTAACCTATTAGTCGGAGGCCCAGTGCCAGTTGTTGTTTTTTGCCTCTTTTAGTGTTTCGCAGAAAAGGAATATCAAACGGAATCCAAACGGAACGAAACCTTCACGTGGATCTGTTTTGGAACAAATGCAATCCAGGAGACTTGGAGTGGAGGTGAAGGAAGCAACAAGGCGGCCATGATGTAGGGAGGTGCGCCCAGGAGGGTAGGCGCGCCCCCCACCCTCGTGGGCCCCATGGAGCTCCACCGACCTACTTCTTTCGCCTATATATACTCTTATACCCTGAAAACGTCCAAGGGAGCCACGAAACCACTTTTCCACCGCCGCAACCTTCTGTACCTGTGAGATACCATCTTGGGGCCTTTTCCGGTGATCTGTCGGAGGGGGATTCGATCACAGAGGGCTTCTACATCAACACCATAGCCTCTCCGATGATGTGTGAGTACTTTACCATAGACCTTCGGGTCCATAGTTATTAGCTAGATGGCTTCTTCTCTCTCTTTGGTTCTCAATAAAAAGTTCTCCTCGATGTTCTTGGAGATCTATTCGATGTAATTCTGCTTGCGGTGTGTTTGTCGAGATCCGATGAATTGTGGGTTTATGATCAAGATTATCTATGAACAATATTTGATTCTTCTATGAATTCTTATATGCTTGATTTGATATCTTTGCAAGTCTCTTCGAATTATTAGTTTGGTTTGGCCTACTAGATTGATCTTTCTTGCAATGGGAGAAGTGCTTAGCTTTGGGTTCAATCTTGCGGTGCTCGATTCCAGTGACAGAAAGTGAACCGACACGTATTGTATTGTTGCCATCGAGGATAAAAAGATGGGGTGTATATCATACTTCTTGATTTTATCCCTCTATATCATGTCATCTTTCCTAATGCACTACTCTATTCTTATGAACTTAATACTCTAGATGCATGCTAGATAGCGGTCGATGTGTGGAGTAATAGTAGTAGATGTAGAATCATTTCAGTCTACTTGACACGGACGTTATGCCTATGTTCATGATCATGCCTAGATATTCTCATAACCATGCGCTTTTCTATCAGTTGCTCGGCAGTAATTTGTTCACCCACCATAATATATGCTATCTTGAGAGAAGCCACTAGTGAAACTTATGGCCCAGGGGTCTACTTTACATCATATACGTTTCCGATCTATAACTGTAGTTTACTATTTATTTTGCAATCTTTACTTTTCAATCTATACAACAAAAATACCAAAAATATTTATCTTATTATCTTTATCAGATGTCACTTTTGCAAGTGGCCATGAAGGGGTTGCCAACCCCTTTATCATGTTGGTTGCAAGGTTCTTGATTGTTTGTGCTGGTATTAGGCGACTTGTGTGTAGTCTCCTACTGGATTGATACCTTGGTTCTCAAAAACTAAGGGAAATACTTACGCTACTTTGCTGCATCACCCTTTCCTCTTCAAGGGAAAACCAAACGCATGCTCAAGAGGTAGCAAGAAGGATTTCTGGCGCTGTTCCTGGGGAGATCTACGCTCAAGTCAATACATACCAAGTACCCATCACAAACTCTTACCCCCGCATTACATTATTGGCCATTTGCCTCTCGTTTTCCTCTCCCCCACTTCACCTTTGCTGTTTTATTCGCCCTCCTTCGTTCGTCCTTTTGTTTGCTCGTGTTACCATGTGCCTTCTATTTGCTTGCATCTTCGCTTGCTAAAAATCTATTGATATGGATCCTCATCCACTTGCTAATCTTTTTAAGAGATCCAATTATGATGAACCAATTGCTAGTGAGTATTGTGCACTAGATTATCTTTATGAAGTTTTGCTTGAAATTCGTGAATCCGGAAATTGTGATGAAGTACTCTATGAAGTGATTCATGATAGATCTTTGAATAAAAAGCATGATTGCAATGATGTTATTATAAATTCTATGAACGTCAATTGTGCTAATAATATGCAAAACCCTAAGCTTAGGGATGCTAGTTTTGCTATGACTACTATTTGTTGCAATAATAATGATTGGGGTGATCCTTCTTATGATCTTGAAAATTTATTTAACCCATGACAAATATAAGATTGATAATAATGTTTGCAATATTGAAAGTGGGTTTGAAAGAGTGTCAACTTTAGACCCCACATATTTGGAGAATGTTCAATCTTATGAATTTTTTGATAAAAGTGGGTTTGGAGATGTCATGACTTTAATTAATGTTAATCCCACTATTTTGGAAGAGTGTCAACTTTGCATGCATGTGGATCATATTGAAAATATTTTATGTGATAGCTATTTTTTTGATTTTTGTTATGATCCCACATGTAATTATTATGAGAGAGGAAAATATGTTTGTAGACATTTTGATGTTACTAAATTACCTCTCGTTATATTGAGATTGCTATTGTTTCTTTCCGCTTCCTTGCATATGCTAGTTTTTGCTTGCTATGATAATTTGTTTGCCTATAAGATGCCTATGCAGAGGAAGTATGTTAGACTTAGATGCGTTTGTCAGGTGTTTCATGATGCTCTCTTTGTGCTTAAATTCTTGTCTTTCATGTGAGCATCATTGAAATTATAGATGCCTAGCTAGGGGCGTTAAACGATAGCGCTTGTTGGTAGGCAACCCAATTTTATTTTTTGTTCCTTGATTTTTGTTCCTGTTTAGTAATAAATAAGTCATCTATCCTCTGTTTATGATTGTGTTTTTATGTTTTAATTAGTGTTTGTGCCAAGTAAAGCCTTTAGGATCTTCTTGGATGATTGTTATTTGATCTTGCTGAAAAAACAGAAAGTATGCGCTCACGAGAATAATTTTCATTTTTTACCAAAGAGCGATAAAATACCAATTCCAACTGTAGTGGATCAATAGACAAATTATTTAGGACGTCCTAATTTTTCAGTATTTTTGGAGTTACAGAATTATTCGAAACTTCCAGATTGCTACAAACTGTTCTGTTTTTGACAAATTCTGTTTTTCGCGTGTTTTTTTTGCTTATTTTGATGAATCTATGGCTAGTATCGGGGGGTATGAACCATAGAGAAGTTGTGATACAGTAGGTTTAACACGAATATAAATAAAAAGGAGTTCATTACAGTACCTTGAAGTGGTGGTTTGTTTTCTTATACTAACGGAGCTCATGAGATTTTCCATTGAGTTTTGTGTTGTGAAGTTTTCAAGTTTTTGGGTAAAGATTTGATGGATTTTGGAACAAGGGGTGGCAAAAGCCTAAGCTTGGGGATGACCAAGGAACCCCAAGGTAAAATTCAAGGACAACCAAAAGCCTAAGCATGGGGATTCCCTAGAAGACATCCCCACTTTCGTCTTCGTCTATCGGTAACTTTACTTGAGGCTATATTTTTATTCACCACATGATATGTGTTTTGCTTGGACCGTCTTGTATGATTTGAGTCTTTCCTTTTTAGTTTATCACAATCATCCTTGCTGTACACACCTTTTGGAGAGACACACATGAATCGGAATTTATTAGAATACTCTATGTGCTTCACTTATATCTTTTGAGCTAGATAATTTTGCTATAGTGCTTCACTTATATCTTTTTAGAGCACGGTGGTGGTTTAATTTATAGAAATTATTGATCTCTCATGATTCATTTATATTATTTTGAGAGTCTTTTAGAACAGCATGGTAATTTGCTTTGGCTATAAAATTAGTCCAAATATGATGGGCATCCAAGATGGGTATAATAAAAACTTCCATATAGAGTGCATTGAATACTACGAGAAGTTTGATTCCTTATGATTGTTTTGAGATATGAAGATGATGATATTAGAGTCATGCTAGTTGAGTAGTTGCGCATATAAGAGATACTTGTGTTAAAGTTTGTGATTCCCGTAGCATGCACGTATGGTGAACCGTTACGTGATGAAGTCGGAGCATGATTTATTTATTGATTGTCTTCTTTATGAGTGGCGATCGGGGACGAGCGATGGTCTTTTCCTACCAATCTATCCCCCCTAGGAGCATGCGCGTAGTACTTCGTTTGAATAACTAATATATTTTAGCAATAAGTATGTGAGTTCTTTATGACTAATGTTGAGTCCATGGATTATACACAGTCTCACCCTTCCACCATTGCTAGCCTCTCTAATACCGCGCACCTTTCACCGCTATCATACACCCACCATATACCTTCCTCAAAACAGCCACCATACCTACCGATTATGGCATCCATAGCCATTCCGAGATATATTGCCATGCAACTTTCCACTGTTCCGTTTATTATGACATGCTCCATCATTGTCATATTGCTTCGCATGATCATGTAGTTGACATCGTATTTGTGGCAAAGCCACCTTCATAATTCTTTCATACATGTCACTCTTGATTAATTGCACATCCCGGTACACCACCGGAGGCACTCACATAGAGCCATATTTTGTTCTAAGTATCGAGTTGTAATTCTTGAGTTGTAAGTGAATAAAAGTGTGATGATTTTTATTATTAGAGCATTGTCACATGTTAGGAAAGGATGACGGAGACTATGATTCCCCCACAAGTCGGGATGAGACTTCAGACGCAAAAAATAGGCCATAAAAAAAGAGAAAAAAATTCCCAAATAACAAAATGAAAGAAAAAGAGAGAAGGTGCAATGTTACTATCCTTTTTCCACACTTGTGCTTCAAAGTAGCACCGTGATCTTCATGATATAGAGTCTATTATTTTGTCACTTTCATATACTAGTGGGAATTTTCACTATAGAACTTGGCTTGTATATTCCAATGATGGGCTTCCTCAAAATTGCCCTCGTGAGCAAGCAAGTTGGATGCACACCCACTTAGTTTCTTTTGTTGAGCTTTCATACAGTTATAGCTCTAGTGCATCCGTTGCATGGCAATCCGTACTCACTCACATTGATATCTATTGATGGGCATCTCCATAGCCCGTTGATATGCCTAGTTGATGTGAGACTATCTTCTCCTTTTTGTCTTCTCCACAACCACCATTCTCTTCCACCTATTGTGCTATATCCATGGCTCATGCTCATGTATTGCATGCAAGTTGAAAATTTTGAGAACATCAAACGTATAAACAATTGCTTGGCTTGTAATCGGGGTTGTGCATGATTTAAATATTTTTGTGATGAAGATAGAGCATAGCCAGACTATATGATTTTGTAGGGATAACTTTCTTTGGCCATGTTATTTTGAGAAGACATGATTGCTTGGTTAGTATGCCTGAAGTATTATTATTTTCATGTCAATATTAAACTTTTGTTTTGAATCTTTCAGATCCAAACATTCATGCCACAATAAAGAAGATTACATTGAAAATTATGTTAGGTAGAATTCCACATAAAAAAATTCTGTTTTTATCATTTACCTACTCGAGGACGAGCAGGAATTAAGCTTGGGGATGCTGATACGTCTCCAATGTATCTATAATTTTTTATTGTTCCATGCTATTATATTATCTGTTTTGGATGTTTAATGGGCTTTAATATGCACTTTTATATTATTTTTGGGACTAACCTATTAATCGGAGGCCCAGTGTCAGTTGCTGCTTTTTTGCCTATTTCAGTGTTTCGCAGAAAAGGAATATCAAACGGAATCTAAACGGAACGAAACCTTCGCGGGGATCTTTTTTGGAACAAACGCAATCCAGGAGACTTGGAGTGGAGGTCAAGGAAGCAACGAGGCGACCACGAGGTAGGGAGGTGTGCCCCCCACCCTCATGGGCCCCACGGAGCTCCACCGACCTACTTCTTTCGCCTATATATACTCTTATACCCTGAAAACATCCAGGGGAGCCACGAAACCACTTTTCCACTGCCGCAACCTTCTGTACCCGTGAGATCCCATATTGGGGCCTTTTCCGGCGATCTACCAGAGGGGGATTCAATCACGGAGGGCTTCTACATCAACACCATAGCCTCTCCTATGATGTGTGAGTAGTTTACCACAGACCTTCGGGTCCATCATTATTAGCTAGATGGCTTCTTCTCTCTCTTTGGTTCTCAATACAAAGTTATCCTCGATGTTCTTGGAGATCTATTCGATGTAATTCTTTTTGCGGTGTGTTTGTCGAGATCCGATGAATTGTGGGTTTATGATCAAGATTATCTGTGAACACTATTTGATTCTTCTCCGAATTCTAATATGCATGATTTGATATCTTTGCAAGTCTCTTCGAATTATCAGTTTGGTTTGCCTACTAGATTGATGTTTCTTGCAATGGGAGAAGTGCTTAGCTTTGGGTTCAATCTTGCGGTGCTCGATCCCCGTGACAGGAAGGGAACCAACACGTATTGTATTGTTGCCATCGAGGATAATACGATGGGGTTTATATCATATTGCTTGAGTTTATCCCTGTACATCATGTCATCTTGCCTAATGCGTTACTCTGTTCAAATGAACATAATACTCTAGATGCATGCTGGATAGCGGTCGATGTGTGGAGTAATAGTAGTAGATGCAGAATCATTTCGGTCAACTTGACACAGACGTTATGCCTATGTTCATGATCATGCCTAGATATTCTCATAACTATGCGCTTTTCTATCAATTGCTCGGCATTAATTTGTTCACCCACCATAATATATGCTATCTTGAGAGAAGCCACTAGCGAAACCTATGGCCCCTTGGTCTACTTTACATCATATAAGTTTCCAATCTATAAATCTAGTTTACTATTTATTTTGCAATCTTTACTTTTCAATCTATACAACAAAAATACCAAAAATAATTATCTTATTATCTTTATCAGATCTCACTTTTGAAAGTGGCCGTGAAGGGATTGACAACCCCTTTATCGCGTTGGTTGCAAGGTTCTTAACTGTTTGTGCAGGTACTAGGTGACTTGCGTGTAGTCTCCTACTGGATTGATACCTTGGTTCTCAAAAACCGAGGGAAATACTTACGCTACTTGGCTGCATCACCCCTTCCTCTTCATGGGAAAACCAACGCATGCTTAAGAGGTAGCAGTGGCCTCAGGGTTTTGGAGTATCCTTTGCAACGGAAAGCGGATGACATCTGTGACCTCATGGGCTTGGAAGTAGTGGCGCGGTTTCATTGAGGCCATGATGAGGCCAAAAATCAACTTTTGCACACCAGAGTACTTTGATCTAGCCCCTTGTAACAGGGAACTGACAAAGTATACTGGTTATTGCACCACTTCCTTCCTTGGGGTTGCCCCTACTTCCGCGATCATCTTTGTCCTGATTGTCATCCGGTCCTGCTGGGCTTTGCTCACTTTATGTTTCCTCTACTTGCCGCTATGCCACTAGGGCTGCACTAACCACATGATTAGTTGCCTCTAGGTACAACAACAATGGCTCTTGTGGTTTGCGAGCAACCAAAGTGGGCACAGAGGACAAGTAGGTCTTCAAATCTTGTAATGCTGCGTCTGCTTCCGAGGTCCACTTCATGGGCCCTACCTTCTTCAAAATTTTGAAGAATGGCAGGGCGCGCTCGACACACTTGGAGATGAATCTGCTAAGTGCGGCAACACACCCTGTCAGACGCCTCACATCTTTAACTATCCTAGGCGCCTGGATCTGCTCGATTGCCTTGATCGTGTCGGGGTTAGCTTCGATCCAACGATGGGACATGAAGAACCCAAGTCGCTTGCCGGAGGGAACGCCAAACACACACTTCTCTGGATTTAGCTTCAAGTTGATCTTGCACAGATTAGCAAATGTCTCCTCCAAATCCTAGATGAGGGTTGATCTGTCATTGGTCTTTACCACAATATCATCCATATAAGCCTCAATGTTTCTGTGCAGCCGTGGTTCAAAACCAATCTGGACTGCTCTTGCAAAAGTGGACCCGACACTCTTTAACCCGAAAGGCGCATGCGCACAAAGCAGTTCGTACCACATGGGGGATGAACGAGGTCTTCCCTTTGTCTTCCTTGGACATGAATATCTGATGGTATCCAGAGTATGCATCCAGAAAGGAGAGCAAATCACAGCCTGAAGTGGAGTCCACAATCTGGTCGATGCGCGGCAAGGGAAATGGGTCCTTCGGGCAAGACTTGTTGAGATATGTGAAATCTATGCAAAGCCTCCATTTTCCGTTAGCCTTGCGTACGACCACTGGGTTCGCTAACCATGTCGGATGCATTACTCCTCTGACCAGACCAGCTACCTCAAGGTTCTTAATATCCTCTCCAATGAACTGCTGCCTCTCGAAGGCCTGCTTTCGAACCTTCTTCTTGATGGGTCGGGCATGTGGGCAGATAGCAACGTGGTGCTCGATTACCTCCCTGGCACTACAAAAAAATACACTTCTGTGATGATACGTGTTTGTCACAGTAGGTCACGTTTTCTGTCATGCATGTACATCCATGATGATTTTATGACAGAATCAAGATAGTCATACCTGTGATGTCATAGAAGTGTTCCATGACATTACCAAAATTATCATCACGGAAGTGTCCACTTCCATGACGAAAAATCACACATCACAGAAGTGCTTTCGTCAAGGGTGACCGACACGTGGCATCCACCGTAACGGAACGCCGTTAAGCTATCGGGTCCGGTTTTGGATCCGACAACCCGTTAACAGCTCGGACCAATCGCGATTTTCCACGTGTAAAATCATCATTGGCTGGAGGAAACATGTGTCAGCTCCCCATTGGCATAGGTTCACTCATCCAATGGGCGAGATGCACTTATGAAATGTTGACATGCGGACTGGCCCAAAAGTGTCCCATAAAGTTTAAATGGGCCGGCCCAACTAAAGGCCCACAAGATTTTGTGATCCATAATGGGCCGGCCCAGCAAAAGGCCCATGAGATTTTGCGGACCATAATGGGCCGGCCCATCTAAAGGCCCACAAGATTTTGCGGGCCGTAATGGGCCGGCCCAGCTAAAGGCCCACGAGATTTTGCGGACCATAATGGGCCGGCCTAGCTAAAGGCCCACAAGATTTTGCGGACCATAATGGGCCGGCACAGCTAAAGGCCCATGAGATTTCGCCGACCATAATGGGCCGGCCCAGCTGAAGGCCCAAAAGATTTTGATGACACTAGTAGGCCGGCCCATTAACAGGCTGCCATGTTTTGGGCCAAATGCCAGCCCATATTTGATCCGGTCCATTAACAGTCTGCCATGTTCCGGGCCTAATAAAGGCACATATGAGATCCAGCCCGTTAAAAGCCTACCACGTTCTGGGCCAAATTACGGCCCAGAGCAGGTCAGGCCCTTTGAGAGGCTTTGGGCTAAATTATGGCCCATATCAGATTCGACCCGTCAACTGGATGCTATGCTTTTGGGCCCACTTGATAAAGGCCCATTTAGTAATTCGGCCTGATATTAGTTTCAGCCTGTTAAAGGCCAGTTTAACATTTCGGCCCTATATATATTTTGGCCTGTTAAAAGCCCGTCATATAGTTGGGCCTAACTACGGCCCCGTTTGCATCCGGCCTGCTCACATACGATAATCTGATTGGGACAAACAAGGACCGAGCAAATTTTGGCCTGTTATAAGCCCATGATTTGATTGGCACAATCATGGGCCGGGGTCTATTTCGGCCTGCTGCCGGACCATGAGATGTTTGGCACTTTCCAGGCCCAACCTACTTTTCAGCCTCCTAAAAGCCCATTGAGTTTTCTTGGAAAATCGGGCCGGCGGTTTACTCGGCCTTTTAAAGGCCTGAATCTACTAGTGGGCCAGTTTACATTTAGGCCTGTTAACGGACCAAGATGACATGGCCCATGATGCGGATCATAAATAGTCATTTGCATGACAGCCCATTATGTACCGTAATTTTACGGTTTGGCCGCTTTACTGCGAAGACAGGATATATATACAGTAAAATAACTGCAGCATCGTGAATAAGAAAAAACCTAGACTATACAATAAAGAAATTACGACATATTACATCCACTAGGCATCAAAGTTCACCATTATGATAATAAAGCACAGGGAGACAACAGATTACATACACTTGGCATCAAATATCTCCACCAGTGCAATTAAACACACTGACAAAATAATATACAAAACCGACCGCACTTCAATAGAGTTCAAGAAAGGTTAGCCCTGCTCGGGAGCTGCAGCCGAAGCAACTGAGCAAGCTGATGAGACTGCACTTGTTTGACACTTATATCCTCCTCATCTGAAGGATAAACAAGCAGACAGATGACAGGTTTTGCACATATAAGTATCAGTGCTGACAATTCATCACATTTTCTTACTGATGAATAAAGTGACATAGTTTAAAATAGCATTAACACAATATGGTATTGTTCAGGTCTTGACATGGCAGGAAATGACATTGTGAAGGAGTTGGCAGCTTCACGACACCACTGGATTACAAATCAAGAACTCATAAGTATCAATGGTTAGTGTGCTGTCAATTTATCCCATTTCACATTGGCAAAATAAGATCACTTGCTCTGTATAGTTTAATATACATGGTATGAAGAAGGAACTTGGTTGTACAACTGAAAACTTAAATTGAGAAGGACAAACTTTTGTTTAATGAAGTACATAATAAACTTTAAACATGCAATTTGATGCAAACACCAAAAATAAACAGTTGTTGCAGTCATGCCTAACCAAATATACACAACAACGTTTGAAGGCTTGAGAAGGAGAAACTTACATTATTGGTGAAGGCAGGCTCTATAAAGCCCTTGTCCATGCTGATGGGGGGGGGGGAATTCAAGAAGTTTACCGCATAATCATCTTCATAAGAATTGCCTTTATTCTACATTTTGTTAAGAGTAAATATAGATGTGACAATATAAGAAAAAAATGGAGAATATTTAAGATAAGATGAAGAGTGATGCTACATAACCAAGTAGCTATAAATGTAAGTATAGCGATACAAGAAAAAGGTACATCCAAGAGCAATGCAGAGCTAAACTTCTTCAGTACCATCGGTGTTATCCAACCTTTTGGTAAGAGTAAATATAGATCTTATGTGTAGAAAATGGAGGGCAAAGGAAAATAAGCTACAGAGTGATGGTACATGAACAACTACCTGTCAATATAAGTACACTGATAAAGGACAGCAGGTACTTACAAGAACAATGCAGAGCTAAAAAATTACATTGGCATTGGATATATTCTACACTAATGTAACCATTCATATATATCAGATAATTTGGAGCAAACAATTGATAAGCAAGCTATCATGCATACTGCTGTCACATAATGAACCAGGTATGGATGCAAGTACAGTGATACAGGACAACAGGTACTAACAAGAGCAAAGCAGCGGGCATCATATTTGCGATATCCTGTCATTCTTTTCAAACCATAATTCCTTTTCGAGCAGATTTCCTGCAAAAAAGATCCGTAAGGCACATGCAGAAAAGTAGAAGTTCAAATTGTCATGCGATATCATAGACAATACCTCATCCTCGGAACGAGGCCAGTGCATAACAAGGTTTTTCCATTCAATGTCTTTTAAATTTAGCACAGAAGACTTCACCAAAAATTTGTTTATAGACTTGCCATCAAAGTGTGATTTCCTCAGGTAACACCGATACTGCTGCAATGCTTCCTTGAAAAGCGCAAGCAGGCTTTGCTCGTCATGACTATCCAAATTGACCCTCGCCTACTTACAACAATGTAATGTAAATGATTGTTGTGTTCAATCAGCAGAAAACAGGAAAATAATCACCATGAATAATAGCACTTACATGTAAGTGGGACAGGAAGATGTGAAAATTGTGTTTGTCTTCACCATAATCTTCCCATGATGGGAATCTATGCACGTAGTCCCTAACAACACTGAAAACATTGTCTTTTAAACTGGGAATAACTGGAATGGGGTTCCAATCTCCAGGATTTGGCCGTCTCTGCAGTTGGGATAGGTCTTCGGCCGATGGACTTGCTGTACTTTTTGCTGGAATGTGATTTTTCTATGGTACGGCTGGTGCTATGGCAACTGAAATCGACATACCTTTTGCTGGAGTGCAGGTCCTGTGTGGTTGGGCTAGTGATGTGGCTAGTGAAGTATGGGTATAGTCTGCTGGAGTCGGTCCTACGTTTTGTGTCATTGGTTGTACAACCAATATAAGTGGGGTGCTGTCTGATTTCTCTGGCACAACCAGGTTTTTCAAGGGCTTTGCTGGTGCTCCTTCAGGTTCGGCAATCACCCTCTTCCTTTTGTATGTCTGATGCACAGGAACAACATTTGAGTGGAAAAACATGGTATGATGACAGATGGAATATGTATTGATAATGGATGGGCATGGCATCTCGACATATATGATGAGTAAACTAAGCAGGTGGCGGTGCAACAAAGTAGAAGAAATGCAAGACAACATATGCAAGATACGCGCAATCAATAAAACCTTGCCTAATTAGAACATGCACCTTGATGGGTGAACAGGACATGCCATCTGCCTTTGACTCCTCGAGGTTAGAATAGTCATTAGGATCATATTCTGAACAAGAATCAACAGGTCGGGAGCGTATGAGTTTCATTGCATCCAGAATAGCACCCAATGCCTTGGTGCCAATTTTGTAAGTCATTGCAGTGTTTAGCTTCAAGAGTGGACTGCTGCTAGTGCAACACAAAGCAGCTACAAAGATCATAGTGTAGATATAACGGGAAAACCGTAAGCATCAGAGTAAAATCAGTAAAGTGGAACTTTCTGGAATATATGGGCTAGTATTGCCGGTACGGCTAGAAAGGCTTCGGATACCAGCTCTCTTCAACTGAAGGTGCGGTACTGTTAATATCAGTGTAACTCTCAAAGGCGACACATCTCCCCGCATTTCCTTGCTATTCTCATAGGATTCAAGTGGACAGGCCAGTACAAATCCTATTCCCATGTTTACAGAATCCTACGAATCAAAGAGGCCCCAAGAGTTCAAAGTGTCCATCACAACCGACCGTATAGACCTCTACACTACAAATATCCCTGCCCATCTTCACTACAAGGAACATACTGTACTACTATCATACTCCCTCTATTCCAAAATATAAGTCTTGGTAGAGATTTACACTATGGATCACATACAGATGTATCCAGATACATTTTAGAGTGTAGATTCACTCATTTTGCTCCATATGTAGTCCATGGTGGAATCTATACAAAGACTTGTATTCAGGAACAGAGAGAGTACTTATTAAAGAAGAACGGAAGAGGAACATGCTAAAGAAGAGCAAGCAGATTTTGGATAATAAAATGTTCGTTGCGCAGTGCCCACACATGATGAACCAGAGCGCATTAGGAAAATAACTCCCTGCTGTCTCTCTATATGTGGTGCACGTGCTTTTTGAAAGTAAAGTAGGAACATTAGCTGGCCAATTAAATGTTATCTGTTTTAGTATATCAGCATCATATCAGATTCGTACTTGAGCAACAAGTTTGGAATTATGAGTGGCACATTGTTTAGCTTGATGGATTCAGGAGCAGTGCTAAGGAGGTATGATGGTGGTACTGAATATAAAGGCATGTCTGCATGCAAGTCGCGTGACTTTTGTCATTTGGGTCAGTCGACCATTTCAGGCGGTTGGATGAAGATCCTACGTCTCCTAACCCTTCTTCTTCCTCATCTCTGATTCTTCCCATACAGAACACCGCACGGGCCGCCGGCCGGACCACCGGCCCCCACTGCATGTGTTCCTCCTCCACCCCCACCCCCACCCCCGCCCCCACCCGCATCGAGTTTTCTTTGTTCGGCGAGGCCCCACCACCGCCCCCCACAACCACCGTCCCACCCGAGCCCCTTCGTTCGCACCGGTGAACTCCAGCAAGCTCTGGAAAATCGACTGACCCAATTTTGAAATTTAGTCTACTGTGATTTAACTAGTGTGGAATATAAAAGGGGAAAACCATAAGCATTGAGAGTATAGTGTTGAGCGTGCCATGGCGGATCTGAAGGTACAAACCGGACAAAGGCTACTTTGCAACCAATGTTTGCTTTCAACTAGCAAGTAAGTGATGGACAAGAAATCAGAGTAAAGCAGTGGTGATCTATTTTCTTGCTGCGATAAATAAGTTGAGCAGATATGAAAGAGTACCGCCTCTGGTGCGGCGCCATGTATGCATCTGCTGAGAATTTGATGGTGCTGCGGTAGCGATGGCTGTCGGCGGTGTGGAAGCAGATCTAGGAGGGTAGACGGTGGCGGCGGGGCGCAGTGGATGAGATGGTTGTAGGAGCGGCGCTGGCAAGGTGGACGACGACGCAGATGAAGCGAGAGGACGTGATGCAAGGATCCCGGTCCGAAGCCGTGGATGAGAGAGGTTGATCTCTTGTAATGGACGACGGCGTTGGGGTATCAGCTCCGGCATGGTGGAGGAGGACGGCGGTGGATGGGGTGGCAGATGGAGGAGGCTGGGGTGGAGAGGGTGTTTTGGCGCCCAGGGAGTACAAATGGGGAAATGGAGGTAGAGAGGAAGGGGGAACCATGTCTTCAGGGCGCGCTTATCTCAAATGCGAGGAAATTTACAAACTTAGCCCCCGTTTCAAAATTCCTACATCACATCAATATTAGTCGGTTGGGAATAGGACGGTAATCTCACATACACCGAATATTTGCCGACGAGAGTTTGTTTTTGGTGCCCATCGTGTATGAATCGGGGAGGGAGTGGATTTCGGCCGATGACACACTGTGTTTTGGTGCCCACCGTGTATGAATCCGGGTGAGAGGCGGTTATGTTATGTTTGGGTGAAATTGCAAACCTACCCCTATTGAAACCTATAGAAATCCAGCAGATAGGCTTTGCGTGGCAGGGATAGGCAGTAGTGATTTCCATCTCGTAGATTTTGGTTTCGGGCAGTTACCGCGACTTCCCCCACTTCGTTCAAATTTTGCAGAGTGCACGTTTACCGTGCCAACTCAATTCGAATCTCATTTGTATTCTGTTATTTTTCAGGTGGGATCCATTTTCGATTGGAATAAAATTCTATATACATCATTTTTTATATATACTTTCAAAAGCACAACACCCTTTACACATAAATATGGTTTACAAATGGCATGATCTCATATTCAGAAGGTTGTGTCCATCAATTTGGATTTTCGAATCTTTGAAACCACGTTATGTTGAAATCCAATGTATGCATTCCTCGCTAACTGTCTCCAATTAATGTGTGTTTCATGCGGGCTTTTTTTTAGTTCTCAAACATGTATAATGTGTTTCAGACACGCAACATATAGTGTAATCCCGTTTAGACATTAATTGCATATAAACCATGTATTGTCTCTAATTAAAGAGTCTATGGATCACCAATATTGATAAACTATATAACATTTCTCGTCTCCCCAAATTCAAATGAATATGCATGTTAGATACACCAATTTGCGTTATGATATTACCAATGTCGTGATCTCCAGTTTAAATATTTGAATCCCATTTAATCCAGATATTCGTCTCATATAACTATCACTTATGGTTATATAGGACTATCTCTCTAGATCTATATGCGTTCATCGTCTCTCGGGTATCTCTCGTGCTACCTGTATGTCGACAACGATCTTTTATCTTCGTAACACACTGACGGTACTCTCTCCTTCGACCTTCATCACTCTCTCTCTCTCTCTCTCTCTCTAAGTATATCTCGCTCCCTGCTATGTGTCTCTAACTATGATTCTCCATGTGGAATCTCTTTCTCTCACACAAACGTAAAACTTTGTCTCCCCGGGTCTCATTTCTCTCTACTATTCCCCTGTGTGCCACTCACACACCCCTCATACAGAGATGTCTTTCGCTTCTTAGGTATGAGAACCTACGACTCTTCCTCTTAAATATCTCTTTCTCACACACAAACACAAAGTCTGTCTCCCAGGGTCTCATATTTCTCCACTATTCTCTTGCATGTCGCTCACACACACTTCTCTCCCTAGAGATATCTTGCGTTCCCTCATATGTCTCTCTAGCTATCACTCTCATTGTGAAATATCTTTCTGTCTCACAGACACAAAACTCCGTCTCTCGAGATCTCATTTCTCTCTGGTATTTGTTTGTATGTGAGTCACATGCACCCTGTCTTCATCTCTCTCACACCCACACACATAACTCAACCTTCTGATCCACTCGACTCCTATCTCTAACGCACACTAGCTAGCATCTTTATCTTTCTATTTATTTGTTTCTCCATCAACCTTCTTTAATTTATAGGTTGATCTCTTTTGCAAATCGTTGTGCCTCACTCCCTCTGATCGTCATAGATGCATGCTCCAGCCCACACCACTATCTCTTAAAGACAAAAACACATGCTCAATTGTCGGGCCTTGTTTCCTGCATTCTCACATGCATGCATATTGTCATACCGATCCGTCTCTCCCATGTCGCTGATCTTATGACTTGTGTCTTCTTTCTTTTATTTCGATCATGCGCGTGCGCACACACACACATCCCACGTATACATGTATACCTCTCACATATGCACGTTCAAGGTCTCTATGTCTCCATACGTAGTTAATTACCCTCAACCCTAACGCCACATCGAATCATTCTCTTTTTGTGTGCACATAACTTCCGCCTGGATGGGTAAAACACACACTCACACTTAACAATCTCCTTCTAGCTACCCCCCTCTCACTCTTCCCATATATCCCCGAAACCAATAAGACCATCCCTTTGTTTAATTCCCGCCTACATGCACCATCGATATATAGTAGTCTTCCTCGGTGTCTCTTGAACAAACACGTTCTCTCGATGCCGACTCCTCTCACGCGCACACACCTTCTCTTCCCTCTCTACGGGCATTTTCTCTCTCGCACTCCATCATTAGTGGCCTCTGCCATACACATCACCTCTCTATAATGAAGCCATGCACACTTAAATTACATCCGCCACCGAGGACCCCACGACACACACACACACACACACACACACACACACAAATAGACACACACACGCACGCACGCACGCACCCA
>NC_041384.1:309271118-309323557 GCF_002162155.2 Triticum dicoccoides
ACACACACACACACACACTAAGACTCCATCACACACTAAGACTCTATCTCTCTCTCTCTCACACACACACCCACACACACACACACAAACACACACCCACACACAGACAGACTCCATCTCACACACACATGCTCTAGGCGGAGCATTTGTTCCTACCACCCTTCATCAAACCTTACCCGTATGATAAACAATCACCTTAATTTACTTGTATAACATGGACAAATTCCACTTTACTTTAGTAGTTAGCAAACTTATCATCTGTACCCTTATAAAAAATCGAGTTGGCGATGACGCTGTGCGTGCCATCTTGTAATATAGACCGTCTGATCTATATCTGACAGATAGAAAGCAAACTATGATAATTTTACAAAAGATACCCGGACCTCTCTCCACATCCTTATCTCCCACAACCTCATTGCTAAGCAATTAAAAAAGAAAGTCTCTGGAACAATCTAGCATAGTGGCCACTCCCGCCTGCCGGCGCCGTCCATCCCCATGCCTCCGACCATTCCGACCACTAGTCACCACCATGCTCCACTCCTCCTCACCGTATCTCTCATCTTTCATTTTTTCGATAACATTCTCGAGATACCAGTTTTCCGATAAAATTCTTGAAATATGATTAGTTTTTACACATGGGATTACTCCTGCATGGGTAAATCACAACATGTGTTTTGTAAAAAAATGCATATTGATGTTCTGTGCAATGCACGAGCATCTTGCTTGTAATTATATAACACAAATCACGAGCAGGAAGTGACATTTGTTTACACAACCATGTTAACATGGCCACGTAAATCACTAGCTAAAGTAAATACCATTATACTTATATCTCGATGCAAAAGGTTGAGTACATGTCCGAAGAGTAGAGTCGCACACACGCACTCTGTCTCTCAGAATCTCTCTCACACACACACACCAGTTACGTGACGCCCACTTAAGCAGACACGTATGTTACAATTTATGCACCCACGGGTACACGTGATGCTTTGTTCATCCTTTTGCCAACACGCGAAACATCTAGCATCAAGGTGCACGTGTCATGCAAGGATCGTTCCATCTATATGAAGAGCACGTGGGACTGGAACTACGAGACAGACATGTACCCAGGAGTGGACGTGTGAACCTGTGTAATGTAGCACAGTAAGTGAAGTAGAAACGCACAAATAGTATGAACATGCGTGGCATATAGGCATTTGTCTCTTACTACCACTAAATGTTGTACGTGCAATGCCCGGTGATGTTATGGAGTACGTGACTAAGTACTCTACTACTACTATATTAATTGGAGGCACATATTAGGTTTTATATTTGTTTACGTGTACGCCCCGAGACCTTCAAACTAGACGTGTCTTTCTCTCCAGGTCACACTTTGTATCGTTCATACCACTAGTACATTAGTACTACTACTGTGGTCTCCAACCCAGAAGTGGAGACGCTCTACCACGTTGTTCATGTCCCACTCCTTTCGCTGACATGTGGGACATCCAGCATGTGCCGTGTGTTTGGCACTCCTTCGTCGTAAGAGTTGAAACACTAGCATTCATCAAAAATAAAAAATAAAAATAAATCAGCAGTGATACTATACCACGCGGTTTCCTTGCTCCTCAATATCGGAAAGAATACTTCCGCTCGCTGACATGTCGGACGTTGACCATCCTGGTCCACTTGCCATGCCCGTAGAACTCCAAGGGAGAGTCACCCCGGTTGTTGCGCCGCAGTAATTACTAATGAGCCGTCAAATCACAGGCCGTCCTTACCCACTGTGAAGTTGCTCGGACGAAGGAACCATCATGACTTCGTTGAATTCCGCTTCTTGAAGAAAACTATTGTACCAGCAGTACTGCTAGCTACAGTAGTTACTCCAGCAGAGGCCTCCTTTGGTTCATAGGATCGGAATTTTATAGGAATATGAAAATAATAGGAAGTGAGATGACATGCATCTCAATTCCTATAGAGAAAGAGATGCCATTTGATGCATAGGATAGGAATTTTTCCATTGAGTCTAGGCTAATGTACTGGTAATTTGCTCTAAAAACTACAGTAGTAACTAGTAGTACTGGTACATGCTCGTAATTAATTAAAAAAATGTACGGGCGACACAAACACACACACTAACTACTAGTACTACTACTTCTCACATGCTTGCCAGATGCCAACATTCTCCTTACCGGCTTTGTCGGTGACACCCCACCGTGCATGGATCTCCGCCGACCTCTCCGCAGCAGCGCGTGCATCCTCTTCTTTCTTGCGGCAGCGGGCCTCTCTTTTCTTGAGTGCTTTCTGACTTTTCCGCTCCCTTTATGCGGCTTTAGCCGCCTGTTGCTCTACCACCCATTCGGCCTTGGCAGCTTGAAATGCCGCCCACATAGCTATGAGGTCATGAGCGGCAATGAACTCGGCACGGCGGGATGCCACCGCTTCCCTACCATTCTGTGTGCGGTTGTGGGCGGCGAGGAACTCGGCGCGGCGGGATGCCATCCCTTCCTTATCGGTTAGTGTATGGCGCGGTGGCATGAATGACGCTTGGTGACAGCTCTGGTGGTCGTCGAAGGCTAGCTGGCGACAAGAGCTGTTGCATGGACGCTTGGTTGTCAATACGTGCCTCATACGCTTCAAAGGCTCGTCATCCATGAGTTCACATTTTACCACCATGCCAGCATCTGACCGCCCTGGCCTACTGAAAACCCTTCCATCGCTAGCACGCGCTTCCCGCCTGAAACGATCACCGTCTCTCCAGAACGTCAATGCCGCATTCCCCGCCTTAACTACAGGTGAGTTGGCATGTCACTGACTTGCGGGCCAGATGCCCGTTGGGCCCACATAGTGATACAATGCACCTACGGTTAAGTCAATGAAGCAGCGTCCGCATTCATGCCCGATCGACCTCTCACTAGCGCCGGCATTGCAGCAGCATGACGGCCGAGAGAGTGCCACCCGCGCAGCATCCCGGTGCAAGCGATTGTTCCACGTTAATGACACCACGGCTATCCTTCCATCTGCCGCCCACATTAATGACACGCGGCTGCCGACGAACCTACTGTGGCACCAGCCGTCCATCCGTCTGCCGCGGCTCATTCCCATTCACCCGCTATATTAACTTGAGCCCCAGCTCCCAGCCATAGCCAAAGACTCACACTCATTCTCCTCCGGTCCCTTCCTTCTGTCGGCACCACTCCAACCATGGCCGCCTGGCGCTCCAAAGCTCTCTTGGACGTACTGTCGCAGGAGCAGACGAAGGACATCGGCGGCCCTGCTCCGGGCGCGATACAAATCTCTCTTGGACGTACTGTCGCAAGAGCAGATGAAGGAGATCGCTGGCTCCCCCCCGGCCACCCTCCAC
This sequence comes from Triticum dicoccoides, assembly GCF_002162155.2. Taxonomy (NCBI): domain Eukaryota; kingdom Viridiplantae; phylum Streptophyta; class Magnoliopsida; order Poales; family Poaceae; genus Triticum; species Triticum dicoccoides. The sequence continues at coordinate 309,274,462 of NC_041384.1, forward strand.
CGTCACGACCACGAAGCTGGCGCGCGTGTGCGGGCGCAGCCGGCAGCGATGAAGAATAGTACACGGTAGGTCGCCGCCGCTCTATTCCCAGGAAGGCCACCGCTCCCCCACTCAGTCGATGCCAAGCTTGGTAGGATAAACATCAGCGGCCAATTAGCTGCTTGACGGCGACATGGAGGCGGAAATCTTCAGAACCTTGTGCTCCGGAGGAGGAGGTTATCGAGGCGGATGAGGAGGAGGCAAAGGCAATAGCCATCTTTCTCAGGTTCATGGCCGGACATGGTGGTCGGGCGCCGGTGATCGTTTAGATTAGGTTTACAGTAGGTTTTAGTATGGTTTATGCGGAATATGTAATGAATTTCATCCAGTTTATAGGAATTTTTTTCGAAATGTAATGAATTTCATCCGGTTAATTTGAAATTTGCTTTGTTTGCACGAATTCCGTCCGGTTAGTTCATATAGTTGTTGAAAGGTATGTGGGAAGCATTGGATGGCATCCATCAGTGTCCTCGGATAGATGCCGGCGTAAATTTGAGGACCAGCGCTAGAGATGCCCTAAGTATCATGCTATAATCGCTAACAGTGCTCCATTATTTCACAGGGAATAGTTTTCCCTTGATCAAAATCAGATATGCCGTGTTTCGCACTCCTCCCACGTAAGAGTGTAGACTCTTGCTTACATAAAAATGGATCAAGTGCATGGCATTGTAGCACGTCATATCACTCAAACTAGCCCGCCTAACACACGGGAAAGCACCGCCCTCGTCATTTTGTTCTAGATTTCTATGATCGATCGCACAAAAATGTTACGCTTTGCAAGTTCAAAAGGAAAAGGCGGCACACTTACGTCTCATACACGTCGCACGCCCGACAGTCTAGCTCGCACGCCGCTCACCAGAGGGGACACACGTTGTCTCGCATTTTCACTAACATGTGGGACTGCAATTGAATAAACCGTCGATAGCCGAAATCTAATCGCTCGGCGGGCGTCGGCTAAGAAAAGAGAGACGGGGAAGGGAGAAGAGATCGCCCGCCCGCCGTGCACGGACTCCAAGAAATATATATGGTGATAATGTGAGGTGAGCCATGGGGGAGTCCGGAGTAATTGAAGTAGAAAGGCACAAATGGTATGAACATGCGTGGCATATAGGTGTGTTTGGTTGCGTTCTCGTCCTAGCATAGTTGTTCCCTCTTCATGCATGCTCAACTCAACACCCCTCTTCATGCATGCTTCTAGTGTATTTGTGCTAAACCAGTGTGGACTCATGCACCCTCCATACACTCTACTAAACACCCAAAAGTGGGTCCAGAGGGGAACTCTTGGGCGGCATTTGTCTCTTACTACATACTCCATTAGTTGGAGGCACATATTAGCTTTTATATTTGTTTACGTGTATGCCCCGAGACCTTCCAACTAGACATGTCTTTCTCTCCAGGTCACACTTTGTATCATTCATACCACTAGTACTACTACGTGTGGTCTCCGACCCAGAAGTGGAAGAAGTGGAGACGCTCTACCACGCTGTCTTTTTGTGCTGGGCTCTACCATGCTGTTCATGTCCCACTCCTTTCACTGACGTGTGGGACATCAAACACGTGCCGTGTTTGGCACACTTCGTCGTAAGAGTTGAAATGCTAGCATTCATCGGAAATAAAAAAAAAATATAAATCAAAAGTGATACTATTTTTTTAAAAAAATTATCCTGGTCTACCGCGGTCGTATCGCATGCCCAATCTTTCCCATTGTAAGTTGGTCGGAGAAGGAACCATCATGACTTCATTGAATTCCGCTTCTTCAAGAAAACTTACTGTACCTGAAATACTACTACCACACGCGAAGACTAGACGGCACAACACCACGTCATATCACTGAAACCCACTAGGCCATCCTAAAAAAACCCCACTAGGCCAAACTAGCCCGCCTATAGGTCATCTATTTTGGAATAGAGGGAGTACGTCTCTGTACTGCTATGATTTTCTGTTGTACATCTCTGTACTTTTGCTATGATTTTCCTACCCTATGAACCAAATGAGGCTTGAATGTATCCATGTCGACTAAGCCTACAATTTTAGGAGCTTGGGCTATTGGCCGATTGACGACGGATAAATATAAGCGTACCACAAGCTCATCAGCCCCAACGTTTCTCTTCGGTGAGTGTTTTGCAAGTACTATTGCTTGCACAGTAGCTAGCCTACTAACACCAAGAATCATCAAACAAGCCCTGCTGATATGATAAATAGTTCAAACATACATCTAAGCATGCCATATATTACATCAAAAGCTGGTGAGGATACATCTGTTTCCATAACTCGGAGAGGGTTCACATGATTCACTATCAAACAAAAGTAGCAAGTACCGCCCACACAAGACAGTGCACTAGCCCTAAGATAGTTCGATAACACGCATCATTCTGGTAATTAAACACAGGGCAATGCAAACTACCCTGAAGGATTAGCGCGACCAACTATTTCTTGTCATCGATCTCTTGGGTAATGACCACAGCACGGACAACGGCATGGGAATCGATCTCTGGGACGATGTCCACAGGACTGACCATGACATCAGAATCGATCTCTGGGGCGATGTCCACAGGATGGACCGCGGCATCGGAATCAATCTCCGAGGCGATGCCAACAGGACGGACCGCGACATCAAAAATGATCTCTAGGGCGTTTTCCATAGGACGGGCCGCGACATCGGAATCATCAAGGACGTCCACCGGCACCTGCACAACCCTAACATATTAGCAAGCACATTGCAAATAATCAAAAACCACAACTATGGTAATAAGGCATTATTTTTTACCTTGTGCAGCTCAACGGGGGATCCCATCCCTCCGGGGGCCATCTCCTCATCTCGATGGGGGCCATCACCTTGCCAGGGGAATACTGCTTCTCAACGGCGACTATGTCCTCAAACTCAGCCTTAAGCCTCGCATAGGTGTCCATCATAATTTCTGGGGTAGGCACGGTGGGGCCCTTGCTGTTCTTTCAACTTTCTTTGAGGAGTTCGTCCGCCAACGTCGTCAACTCTTTGGCCAGTGCTTGTTTCTTGGAGTTCTCCGTCTCCATGGGTTGGCCCGCCAACATGGTCAACTCATGGGTTGTCCGCCGGCAACTCTTTGCCTAGTGCTCTAGGATCCAATGATGAACAAACAAACAAAAAGCAATCGAAAGGAAACCACAATCGCAATGAAAACGGGAAAAGAATAGGCTGTGAGAAAATGGTCGGTGCTTCACAAAAAGAAGATTCTTGGAATGAAAATATAGCAGCATCACTGATTCGTCCACCTTTCCTTCGTCGATACAGAAGAAAAATGGCAGAAGTGAGTAGCCTGGAGTGAGGTTTTCTTCAAGAAAGGGGAGACAGGGCTTCAACGAGCGTTCAAGTGAAATGATGGTTGCTTCATCCAGTCCAACTTCGAGGCCACTTTACCACCGCTGGTAAAGGTGTGGGTTTTGTGATATGACGGGTCATGACAGCCACACCGGGGTGACCGGTGAGTTTCGACTGTAGCACCTCACTGTGATTTGGTGGATGGCATGTGGGCCCGGATGCTTTGATGTCCTGCATGTAGATAGAGAGGCTAGTCATATAGGAGTGCTCAATATTGTGCACCGCGACCAAGGCGGAGAGGAAAATGAGAAAACTATGTAATTAATGCATGAGTTTAATTAGGGTAGTTTTGTAAAGTACGAGACACATTCCTCCAATCGCAAAATGCCTTGGTTGATGAGATTTGAGCCCTATAAACCGGAAGGGAGGGAGTACTGCACGCGGTGTAGTCTAGTCACTTGTTGAAATCTCTAGAAAGGAAATACTCCTTTCCGGTTTACAGGGCTATACTAGCAAGTACTAGTACTACAATAGTGGGCTCAAATAGCAATTTTGTCTCATGCAAGAGCCTGGCTATATGCGTGCTCCAAGGCACCGCACCACACGAGCGTTCGCAACTGCCACATTCGGGTTGCGCTTGGTTGTTCGCCACTTCGACAAGACGAATAATGATGTTACTCCTACTTCTACAGTATCGAATCCACTGCTTCATGTCCGTCCACCTCGTGCGGGAGGGATAGCATATAGCGAAAGCTCCTACTAGTCCTGCCAGCCACCACGCTCATGCGTGAGGGAGGGACACAGCTTCATTGACTTACTGCTCATGTCTTTGCGTCTATGACAGGTGGGCCCAACAGGTGGTTGGCCCACCTGTCATGCAGCCAAAGGCAGGTGCAGTTAAGGCACCGGAGCTCAGTCCGCGAGGGAGAGGGCGTTGTAGTAATCAAACTTCTCGGTCTTGTACGAGTTGACACAACACATCAAAGCACTGCACTCGATATAAGTCTTTTTTACACATTTCAAATGGACTACAACATATGGATGCATGTAGACATATTTTGCATCGTCAATCTCTAAGAAGACTTATATTTGGAAACGGAGGGAGTACAATGCATGCATGCATGCCGTGACTTCCCTTTTGATACTTGCATGTGTTTATTTGATGCACCTTGCCAAATTTCGACTATAAATTTAACTAACCAAATTTTCATGCATGTCACAAAAAATTACGGGGCTGTTTGGATTGTGACTATGTCTCTCTTATGTTGCCACATTATTTTTCCCACACTTGCCACACTTGCCTAACTTGAGTTTCTCAAGTTGTTAGACACACTTTGGCTTGCCTAAGGGAATCTTGCCACACTTTTTGTGTCTATGACATGTGGGTTTCACTACTAATAAAAACATTCTTGTCTTAGGTGTGGCTAATAAAAAAGACTTATATTTAGGAACGGAGGGAGTAGAAAATATAAATAATAATGCATGTTGGGGCAACCCATGTTTCCGATAATTTTAGCCGTGGGCTTGTTCAAAACTTTTACGAGGAGGTGGTTGTTCATTTAATGGAGGGACTTTCACCAGATTGAACGATACAAAGTGCGACCTGATTGAACGATACAAAGTGCGACCTGGCACACCGTAACACCACTTGGAACAAGCAGGTAGCTATCTCAAAAAACAATCAAGAACTAAAAAAACAGCGACCTGGCATGTAGTACACTATTTTAAACGATTGTTTTGATGGAGTGAAAAAGGAAAACTAACCCACTACGTATAGACAGGCCGGAGCCTCCGCGGTTGCTTGCTAGAGTTGCTCTATTCACACACTCTCATCCTCTCCAGACCTAAACAAGATAGGGGTGGTAACACTGTCTTTCTCCCTTAAAAAACACTGCCTTTCTATCCTCACCACTGGTTATAGATCCGGACGTATCCCCCTCCACCGGTGAAGGGGGGAGGGGCAGCGTTTAGGCCGTCGTTGACAGCGAGGGAAGAGACCCGCTGCCGGCCGCACCGTTATCTCTGGCCGAGTACCAGCGCGGGAGGTCCTCCGATCCCTTCGTCGTTGCCCTAGTGTGGGCGGATCCGGCCTCTCGCCACCCACCTATCCACATCCTGATGACCTACAAGTATATCTTCCTTCGAAACTGCCTTAGCTCTACTTCCCCAGCTTGCTACGTCGCTGCATGTGCATCATTTTCTACCTCTCAGCCCCTCTCGATCGGATGGTCCAACATCACCTTTTTTTCTTCTATTCTTAGAGGTAAAGCTACTTCATGGAGTCGAATCTTGTACTTGGTTCAAATAAGAAATAAAGTGGGGCTGGGGGAATTTAGTATGTACATCAGACTTGGTACAAACAGGAAGGAAAGGGGGTGAAAGTAGTACAGACTAGTCATCCAACTGGTCTCTTGGCCGAAAAGGGAAATATCGGGGTGATGATGTACACAGTGGTATGACCAGGACTAGATTTGCTATCCACACATAGGAGTAGGTGGCTAGAGTGAACAAAAATGGGACCAACCCAAATATGTTTCTTGGATGTTTGTTTCTCGGGGCAACAAACTCTGAATCACCACTTTATGCCCCTGTTTAGGTACATGGTGCTGGACTGCTGGTGCGCCAACTGTCCCATGCCCTTATACCAAATATTTAGTTGTTCTTACTCTAATGCCCCTGGTAAAATGAAGCCATGCCACTGTTATAAGCCATGACAAGTTTAGCTAAATGTTTTTGCTTGTAATTGTTTGATACTTTGACTGTTTCCATTGTAGCTTTTTGTGCAAACATGGATATCAATTTCACCAGGTTGCTGTTGTGACCTTTTGGTGCACTGCACACAAAACACTTCTTAAAAGAAGTGACATTTGTGTTGTTTAAATGGAATGTCAGAATGGGATAGTTGATTCATTTCGGTGGAACTGCACAAAGGGAGATATGTCTTCCAATCCTCATCATCCATATTGGCGCCATAACCTTCCTTTAGGTAAGAATGATATTTAATGCATGTATTCATCTCTATTTTGCGACTCCCATGAGAAAATAATGCTATTGTTTACTAGTACACTTGTACTCCCTCACTAAAAAAACCAATTCAGAAATAGAAGGCCAATCATGTACTTGGTTTCACAAATTGGTGAAGAGAAGAGAAATAGAGGATGAAGAGGAAGAACAAGAAGAATAAACAGTGCCAATGTGATCTTGCTGAAGCCAGAGGCCTCAGTCGAGGCCATTCAAGGGCTCCGGCAATGTCTACCTTACATGTGAGACGATCCTCCAAGGAGCCCTTCCACTTCTATTGTCTCTCTTGCAAGGTCACTTAATTAATTAGGAGTACTTAAGTACCACTAATTTATTGCTTCCTAATTTTCCTGACGGAGTTAAACAAATCTTTTGTAGCACCTTATGCTGAATCATGTACGTGTGTATGTTTGTCTATGGAGGTGAATCATGTGGTGGAGCAGGGATGGAATATTATTAGTGTCATGACATAATAGTGCTATTGTTTGGCATGTCAATTTATTGCCGTTGGTTTAATGAGGCAATGTTTTGCATATTGTCCATCATGAATTTGATGCTACTATTAGAGTAATATGCTAATGTCTTTCTATCCTTTCTCACCAAGCTAATGAAGGTTTCACCTTGTTCCTAATTGTGCAAACATGGATCATGTTGTGCCAATCATACATTTTAGTGGAACTACACAAGACAATACAATGAACTGTATCCTAGCCAGTGCTTTAACTCTGCTGGAAATTCTTGGTAATCTTTCGATATAATCTCAGCACTGGTAAACAAGAGTGATTTCAACAATACATTTGAAGTGCACAAAAATATACACTATTGAGTGATTCCAGTGAGTGCTTTATGATCTCTTATGGGACTACATGAATACGATTTTTTCCTTAGGTTTGTACTGGCCTAAGGCCTTCATCCATTTGAGTTTGCTGTCATCTCTATTTGTATCGTGCTACTATCATGAGAAACTCCGTTATCTTTGCACGTTAAAGTTTTGCAACCTATGATACATGGCAATGCTTTGGGTGTTGAGCTAATTGGCACCGATTAAATAAACAAATACCTCTCTTTAAGCAAGACTACTTTGTTGCTAACTTTACCCATTAAGATAATGAGGGTGCTTATATTTGTTAGTGTATGTTTCATCAACTAGTCCCACTATTACAGTAATCTCACTCTCTCAATATATGTGCCAACAGGGATGCTCGATTTTGGTGGAACTGCACAAAAACTTTGGGTGTTTCATTGCCTCGACCGCTTCGTTCCTTTCCAGTCAGTCGCTAATCCGGGCTTGCATTCTCCTTTGTTGTCAGTCGCTTGGCTTATCTTGGCTTCCAGTCAAAGGAAATAGTAATTGATATGCTACCTCACACAGGTTGGTACTGGTCTTTATCCTGATTATTGTGCTTGTCATATGTATTGGTAATTTGGTATTGTGCTACTGTTTGCCGATTTCATAAAGGAGTAACTTGGAGCCTAAACTCACATGCAAATCATTACATTGGGTGATTTCAGTAGAACTGCAAAAAGATCAGATGGACAGACACTTATGCTGCTGCTATGTACTCCAAAGTTTACTCAGACAAGCATCGATGTTGACAAGAAGAAGTGCCTATATTCATTCGATTATCATCCGACATCAACCTGTTGTCAAACTCCAAGTATTAGGAGAGTGAACGCCAAAAATATTGCTTGGCGCATAGCCCAGAAAGACGCAGTCCAGTCTTTGGTCCCAACTTGTGCCTTTTGGTTATCGGCAGATATGGTAGCGAACTGTATGGCATGGAGTCTACAGATTCCAGACAAGTTGGTTGACGCGTATATTCATCTGGCACTTAATCAGTCTGCATGCCAGGGATGCTCCATTTCAGTTGAATTGCACAAAAAATTTGGGTGGTTCATTTTCTCAACCGCCTCCTTTCTCATCTGCAATGTAGAATTTTGGGGAGCTACAGGACCAAGATGAGCCAGTAAAATAGTTGGATGAAAGTAGTGGGCAAGTTGCTCAAACCTCCTTCGGCATGAGGCCACTATTTGAGGATAAACCTACAAGCAAAGTTCAGATTGTCTATGCTGCCTCTTATGTACTCAAAAGTTTACTCGTGCAAGCATTAATTTTAGCAAGTACCTCCGACTGAGCACCATTTACCAGTCTGCAATGTAGAATTTTGGCGAGCTACAGGACCAAGATGAGCCAGTAAACTAGTTGGATGAAAGTAGTGTCCAAGTTGCTCAAACCTCCCTCGGCAAGAGGCCACTATTTGAGGATGAACCTACAAGCAAAGTTCAGATTGTCTGTGCTGCCTCTTATGTAATCGAAATTTTACTCGTACAAGCATTAATTTTAGCAAGAAGTACCTTCGACTGAACACCATTTACCAGTCTGTACCCTAGGTAATTAAAGTTCTTCCATGGATCATATTGGCTATGATCTCAATCATTTGGATGCATAAACATACCGAACATGTGTATATCTGAATCTTTTTGTGAATTATCTATGAATATTGTTGTGTGATCTATCAATCATTTGGATCCATAGACATGCTGAACTTATGTATATATGAATCTTTTGAGTTGTCGATAGTGAATGTTGGCTATGAATATGAACGTGTCCTGTGAACCTGAGTTTGATACGAATGTTTACCTTTTTTGTTGTACTTGTGTGTGAACTTGTTAGTATGCCTACTTTGAGGTATGTGACGTGTGGGTGTCAACGGCACACCTTCTTCTCGAGAAGAATTGCACCTGCTTTGTTAGGGTAGCAACGGCGCATCAGCTCTTTTTAATCTTTTTGCTCTGTCTTGCCCCCTCCCCCGCTCAATCCCTGTCGTAATGTTTTCGGCCTCAAAACAAACATAGTACTGCGTTGTTTTGGGGGTTTGTTAAAAAATCGAGTGCTGGTTTCTGCAGGTTGGCCCGCCCAGCAAATGGCTACTGGTCCACCACGGACTGGGAGGCTAAAAAGACAAGTTGTATGGTGCACAGGCAAGTAAAAAAATGCCATCGAGTGCCATCCACTGAAGAAAAAAAATCGCTCCTGATGTGCTTCTTCAGTCGTGCCGCTGGCCCTCTCTTTAATCCAGTTCGCTCGGGGATCTGGTATCATTTTTTTTCTAGAGGGCGAACAAGTATTAGCAAGGCCTAGGTTTTGTATTTTAACATGCATAGCCCACGACATATAGTGACAGTGGTTTCAACTTATTTTTTGAGGTCCATACCGGCCTATGGGCTTTTTCTTCAAGATCGGCAACCCAATGTATGTTTTTGACCACATTATATATATTTATATTATTACTATAATCGTATATTTTATAGAGACTTATATATACATTATAGAAACATCCACATTGTTATTAACTTATAAAAGTAAATGTTTAAGAGAAGTTGGCAAGGAAAATCCTGGTTGTTTTTGACTCACAGGCAAGGAAAATCCTGGTGATTGCATATAAAGCTTGCGAAGATTTTAAGGACCAATGTAATAATAACGTGCTCATTTTTATTTTGAGCAATAACTCGCTAATTTGTTAATTATGTATATAAAAAATGTGCCTCTATGATTTTTTTGATATTAATTGCTCCTTCTAACATAATATTATATATATAACGAGCCCAGCTAATTCATGTATTTGAAGGAATTGCAAAAGGGCTGGGATTCCTTAGAAAATATAAATGGGCCACATTGACGCAAAAATATTTGTTCGCCCAGCCTAGCAAATGGATTGTACATTCTAGAAAACATGGGTTAAATATATGCCACATTTTTGCAGGCTGACATGTGGGCCAATAGGTCGAAGCCTACGCAGGGCATTGTCAACTTGGTCAACAAATGATTATGACATCCACAGCAATTGGATTTATGTCCAACGGTCGACATGCACCTTCAATCTCTCGTCTTCTTCCACCAGCATCGCTGGGACCGCATGCTCCGGCCTTCGGCGGCTAGCGGCTCTGCTTAGCACGTATCGCTGTGAAGCGCTACCCCACCGCCGGCTAGGCTATCCCTCCACACCTCCACACCTCCACACCTCCTATTATTCTCCATCAACTGCAGCCCCACGCCGCACCAGAACCAGTTATAACCCTTCTCCTCCTCTCAATCTATGACTCCACTGCCGCGTCTTCCCATCTCCGGCTCGTTCCCGTCCGGGGCCTCGTCGTCGTCCACCGCCTCGCTGTGCTCGGTGCGGTGTGGTCAACAAAAGAGAGTCATCAAAAGAGGACTGTACGTGGAGAGCCTGACGGCTAGGACCCACGAGGTCCATGGTCGCACGCATGGAAAGTTCCTCCTTATTAAGCTGAAAAAATGTTTCCTCCACCTGACAGCTGGGACCCACCGGCTGTATCTTTGCACGGAAGGAAGTGCCTCCTTGTTATGCGAAAAAAATTATTCCTCTCGTTGACAGCTGGGACATGTCAGATTTGGTGGCTGACTTGTGGGCCTACTAAGAGGACGTGTACGCAAGGTTTTGTCAACTTAATAAACAAATGATTCTAGCAGCTGGACCGTTGGATGTTAATCCAATAGCCGTGCTCCTTCTTCAACCTCTGTTCTTGCTCCTGTCTCCCGTGGGCGGCACCGCGACTGTGCTGCCACGCACCCGAACTAGTCAAGTTTACCACTCCTCTCCATCTGCGACTCGACTGCCCCGCCTTCCCCATCTCCGGGTCGTTCCAGTCTGGGGCCTCGCCGTCGTCCACCGGCCTTTGTGCGCTCGGCACGGTGTGGTCAACGTGGTGAACTACCGAGAGTCATCGGAAGATGACTGTACGTGAGAGGCTACCAGTGGGGACGCACCACGCCCATGGACGCATGCATGCAACGGAACGCGACATGGTCAACGTGGTCAAGGAAAGACTTCAATCGGAAGTGTACTGTATGTGGAGAGGCTGACAGCTGGGTCCACGGCTGCAGCAAGGAAGTGCCTCCTTATTACGCGGAAGATAATGATTCCTCCACCTGACCGCAGGGACCCACCAGACGGGCCACCGTATTTTACGAAAAAATGTTTCCCGCCCTGACTGCTAGGACCCATCGGACGGGCCAACATATTTCACAAAAAAACGTTCCCCCTGCTGTCAGCTCGGACCCACTAGAAGTGCCTCCTTGTTACGCAGAAAAAAATGAATACTCCCCCTGCTAGCTGGGACCCAGCTTGGTGGGAGGCTGACTTGTGGGCCTACTAAGTTGATGGGGACGGAGGGCTTTGTCAACTTAGTCAATATGAATGATTCTAGCTCTAGTGACCATACGATGTCCATCCAACGGTCGTAGTGCTTCTTCAACCTCTGGTCTTCTTGCTCCAGCCGCCCAAACTAGCGTCAGCCGTGCCGCGTGCTCCTGCCTCCCGTGGCTGGCTGTGATGCCGCAGAGGCCTCACCGCCCCCTACTACTCACACCACTGGCCAAACCATCCCTCTACTCACCCACACCCCTTGTTATTCTGCGCCGACGGCAGCCTCACACCGCGGCCGAACCAGTGAACCCTCATACTCCTCTACGCATGGGCATCTACTGCAGAATGTTCCACGGCTCCGCATTGTCCCCTTCCTAGGCCTCGCCGTCGTCCACCGCCCTGGTGCTTCCATCGAACATGGACTGTACATGGAGAGACTGACAGCTGGGTCCATGGCCGCAGCAAGGAAGTGCCTCCATATTACGCGGAAAATAATGATTCCTCCACCTGACAGCAGGGACCCACCGGATGGGGAACCGTATTTCGTGAAAAAAATGTTTCCCCCTGACTGCTGGGACCTACCAGCTACATCTTCATACGCAAGGAAGTGAGTCCGGCCAAAAAAACAATTCGCCCCCTGACTGCTGGGACCCACCAGCTACATCTTCGCGCGCAAGGAAGTGCTTGACAGTCGAGTCCCACCTGGTCAAAGCGTACATAGTGTTGGCATTCTGGTCGCGAACGTGTACATACATACTGGTCGCTGTAGAGGCGCGCACGTGTCGTAGTAGAGGCGCGCACGTGTCGTAGTAGAGGCGTGCACGTAGCATGTACATGTACGTATAGCGGCCAGGGTGCAAGAAAGTAAATATGGCCACGTACGTACATATGGGCGGGGTCTCGAACGCCTACTCGCGTGTACGTACGGCCAGGGCTCGTGTACATGGCTGGGTCAGAATGGAGAAACAACATGGTCGTCGTGTTCATGGGGAACCGACCGGCTGGGTCAGAACGGAATGCGTCATCTTGTTCATCGGGAGGGCTTGGACGGAACAACCGATGGAAACGAGGCCTGGCATACGGCAGAACGGAGGAAACGGCCTTGTGTTCGACCGACCACGGTCGAAACGGGATCCTGTTCATCGGGAGGGGTCTAGCGTACGGCAAAACGGAGGAAACGGACCTCCTACGGTCGAAATGGGGGTCCTGTTCATCGGGAGGGGTGTGGCGTACCGCAAAACAGGACTCCATGGGATACTGTTCATCTCCACCGTCGACCCCCTCCAGCCTCCACAGGCTACTGTTCATCCACCGTCGACCTCCTCCAGCCTCCACCTGTGACTGTTCATCCACGGGGTCTTGTTCATCCAGCCTCCCCCGCGCGCTACTCCACCGACTACTGTTCAACCAGCCCTCTCCACGGGCTCCTCTTCAACCACCCCTCCACGGGCTACTGTTCAACCAGCCCTCCATGGGGTGGTCCTGTTCATCCAGCCCTCCACAGGGTCCTATTCATCCAGCCCTAACCAGCTCGATTGATCGGGGTCTTGTTCATCCAGAGGCAACACCACGGGGTCCTGTTCATCCACCCCCACTGGGAACTGTTCATCCAAACCCCCCAGCAATGCTCACTATTCATCTAGATGCAGCATCGGTCAGCTTCAGTTAGCAGCAGTAGCGAAGGAATCGCTCGATCGGGTTTTGTTGGGGATATTACTACTGAGTATAAACCGGCCAGGAGGGGCCGGGTTATACCCATAACAAGTTATTCATATGGAAGCCCATGAAGACAAAGGGATATGACGCTTTATGGAGAAGATCTGACATAAAGGCCAAGGGCCCAACGACGGATTAGGGCCCGTAGACATAAACCGCCATATGATATGTAACTTGTATTCTAAGATAGGAAAGGGTAGAAACCGAGCCGGACACGTTTATGAGCCGGCCGAGATTCTGTGAACCGCGGGGTGTCAACTTGTGTATATAAAGGGACGACCCGATGGCGGTTTAAGGACAAAGAACAACAACTCGAGAGCCAGGCAAAGCGGATTCGCTCCATGGTCATCGAAACCATAGCAATTCCATCACAACTGGAGTAGGCTTTTACCTTCACCGTAAGGGGCCGAACCAGTATAATTCCTTGCGTCCCTTGTTCCACTTTAACCCCTCTAAGCTACCACGTTGCGATCGCTCCACGACTAAGTCCTTACGCTAGGACATCTTCCGTGACAAACCCATGACAGTTGGCGCCCACCATGGGGCTATCGCACGATGGTTTTGAGTTCTTAGAGGGCAACTTCGAAGGACTCAAGGGATACGCTGTGGGCCGGATGATGAAGAGTCATCGCGGCAAGCTCTACAACGACGATGCAGGCCGGGGCCCCGAGGCCGGCTCGATTGAGTACGGGTACGGGGTCCCCTTTGGCGGAATACACGTCTTCATTGGCAAGATCGGTGAACCGGGCCCTGAGCCGGACATCTGCACCGACATCATTGAGACGGCTCAGTGTGCAAGACCTGGCCGGGTTCAGCCTGCCGTAAAGCGTGCCTTCGTGCGAGTCATCCGCGGAGCGGAATCTGAGGATAGATCAGTATCTGGTGGTGAAACTGTCGTTTACTCTGATGACGAGTCTTCTACCGAAGAGGCCGAGTCACTGTATCAGCTATACGATGGCCGGATGGGTGGGGGTTCCGATGGCGACAGTAATCCAGACCCCTTTGGTCCGCCAAGCTGAGTTGCGATTTTCATGGCTGGTACACAGTCGGTGCAGCATTCTTCTACTGCAGTAGCAATGATTTTTGGTTCAATACCTACAACACCAGCTGGGGCAAGAGGCCCTGCGCCACCGCCGGTTCAGGTTTTGTTCGATTTATTTGACACTTTGGCAACATTGCTAGCAGTTGAGGTTAATCCGGCAGATCAGGATCAGCATAACACATAAATTGCAAAGGTGAAGGACCAGATAGCTCAAGCTAAGGTAGATCTAGTAGCAGAGAACACCAGGATGGCCACAGAGCGGGCCGAGTTAGAGGCACAGGCTTACCAGCTTATGTTGGATCAGAGCGCATCAAACGATGTCATGCGGAGAAGGTACCGGTCTCACCTGCCTCCGGTTTACGAGGCAAGGAATCTCTTTAACACACCAGGGGCAGGAACCAGTAACCAGCTAGTGGTAAACCGGGTGGAGGCACCCGAAACGGGGGCGCCGGTTCAGCCGTGCACGATGGATCCACCTCGTCAGAAAAATGTCCTGTCACAACACGTCTCAACGCCTCCGGGTCACTACTCTAACCCGTTGGATAACATTGTTGCCGCCGCTTCACGATTGGCAGCTCTCCCGATCGAAGGGGAGTCTCCAGTAGCAGTTGAAACAAGACGGGCTAGAGAGCTCCTTCAGACAACTTTAACCCAACAAAAGGCTTATTCGTACAGTCGCAAGAGGATTCATTCCACCCCCCGCCCAAGTCGAAGCTACAGTAGGCATATTGATGAGCCGGCTGTGTCAGGCAGTGCGCGAAACCGTAACCCTCCATGAGGACATAACCCGGCGGGCGGAGGTGCTAATGCCCAGGATGTGGTGGTTCATGGTAGAGCACGTCGAGAAGCCGAGTTAGCAGCACAATACGCGGCCCGTCAGCTTACTCCGGTTCGTCCAACCACTTCGGTGGAACCAGGTGTGGTTTTCAGTTCTTTGGGGGTGCCATGTCTCACCCCGGCCTTACGTAACGTGTGGCTGCCCAAGGATTTCAATGGTCCTCGTAGGGTGCCCAATTACAATGCCGATTTACTCCCTGAATCATGGGTTGAGAGCTATGAGATGGCGATGGAGATGCTGGACGTGGATGATGTGGCATGTGCTAAGTACTTCACTATGATGCTGGAAGGGACAGCTCGTACCTGGCTGAAAAGTTTACTAGCTAACTCCGTTGGGTCATGGGCTGAGTTAAAAAGCCGGTTTATCCAGAGTTTCAAAGATACGTGCAAGCAGCCCATGTGAATTGTGGACCTAGCCGCCTGTGTTCAAGAGGAAGGGGAGGCTACAACCCATTGGGTGAAGCGAGTCTCAGCTATTCTGCATTCATCAGACTGCATCAATGCTGATACGACAGTCTTAACATTGGAAGGCAATTGCCAGTTTATGCCTTTGAAGCTGAAGTAGGGAAGACTCAAGCATCACTTCAATGACATGGCAACACTTATGGCAGCTCTGGTTAAGTATGCCGAGTCGGATAGTACCAAGGACCCTGAGTCTGATGATGAAAACCAGGAAAGGGAAAGAAGAATGGTAGTACCAAGGGGCAGCAGCATAACCCGACGAGTCATGGGAACAACGGTAAGCGCAAGGCGGATAACAGTTTGGATTTTGTGACAAACCCACGACAGGTTTAGTTAAGAGCCATCGATCGACCACTCGGGTTCAGTAACGCGTAGCCTACAGTGCAATCGCTCGGGTTCAGTTAGAGCCCAACGCGTGGCACCCATGCATGTGCGTGTACGAGAGAAACGCGCAAACCTCCATGCATCGCTTGGCCCCGACCACCCACCGTAACCGGGAACACCCTGATATTTTCCTCGCCCTTGCTTCTACCATGGTTTTTTCCGTCATGGACGGCCCAAAGAATGTCATGCAGCTGCGGCTCCGGCCCGCCTAGGACAAAAAGCCCATTTTCTGTCATGATTTTTTGTCATAGAAGTAGGAGCCCACCACATCTATGATGATACCGGGTTTCGTCACAATTATCGTCATAGAAGTGTCATAAGTATGACAGAATGTTTTTTTGTTTGGCCCAAAATGTCACGGATGCGTCTTTTTTGTAGTGTGGGAACACCAAGGATATCAGATGGTTGCCAGGCAAACACATCGATTTTCGCCCGCAGGAAGGCGACGGGCGCGCTTTCCTATTTGTCATCAAGGGTGGCGCTGATAGTGAAGGTACCATCAATGCTAGCCAGCCCTGTCGGGACCTTTTTCACATGTGGTATATCAACCTTGGATCTCTTGCTGTTGGAACTCTCCGGCAAGTCCTCAACAGGTGTAGCACACTTCGGAGAGGTACGATTCCTGGATTCCTTGCTGGTGTCCCTGCTATCCTTCTTCTTCCCTCTATTCTACTTGGCGAGAACTATTGCTGCAACGGCCTCTGCCGCGTATGCATCCCGGTACATCTTATCCACGCAAATAATTGCGTCTTTCTCATCTAACAGAATGGAAATGACTCCTACCGGCCCTGGCATCTTCAAAGTGTTGTAGGCATAGTGGGATGCCGCCATGAATTTTGCCAGAGCTGGGCGTCCAAGGGTCCGATTGTACGGCAAGGGGAGGTCGACCACATCAAACACAACCTTCTTAGTCTGATAGTTCAATTCTCCCCCAAATGTCACTAGCAACGTGATCTTTCCCTTAGGATGACTCCTGCCGGGATTGACTCCTTGAAACGTGTCTGTGACCTTTAGTTCTTCCTCTGCTCTTTGACCTTGAGGTTGCGTATCATTGGAGAGACCAACAACGGAAAACACCCTACCGCGGTGGTGCGGTCAGGATGGTCCTCTTTGTCAAAGATGATGGGCGCGCGTGACCATTTGAGCGGCTTCTGAGACTCTGCTGTTGGCTCCACGACATTGACCTCACGCTCCCACCGTTTAAGTTGGCAGTGAGAGGAGTGCCAAGATGCACCCCCGTCAATGGAAAGGGCGTTGATATCTCTCTGTCGTATCTACTTTTCCAAACAGTTTTGCCCTTGTTTTGGACTTTAACTTGCATGATTTGAATGGAACTAACCCGGACTGACGCTCTTTTTAGCATAATTGCCATGGTGTTATTTTTGTGCAAAAATAAAAGTTCTCGGAATGACCTGAAAATCAACGTAGAATAATTTTGGAATATATAAAAAATACTGGAAGAAAGATCCATGTCAGGGGGCCCACACCCTGTCCACGACGGTGGGGGCACGCCCTACCCCCTGGGTGCGCCCCCTGCCTCGTGGGCCCACTGATGCTCCACCAACCTCAACCTTTACTCCATATATTCTCTTTCAGGATTCATCGCATTTTATGATAAGGAGCCGCCGCATAGCCCTAAACTCTCTCAGGAGGGCTGATCTGGAGTCCGTTAGGGGCTTCGGAGAGGGGAATCCGTCGCCATCGTCATCATCAACCTTCCTCCATCACCAATTTCATGATGCTCACTGCCGTGTGTGAGTAATTCCATCATAGGCTTGCTGGACGGTGATGGGTTGGATGAGATTTCTCATGTAATCGGGTTAGTTTTGTTAGGGTTTGATCCCTAGTATCCACTATGTTCTGAGATTGATGTTTCTATGACTTTGCTCTACTTAATGCTTGTCGGGCCCGAGTGCCATGATTTCAGATCTGAACCTATTATGTTTTCATCAATATATGAGAGTTTTTGATCCTATCTTGCATGTATATAGTCACCTACTATGTGTTATGATCCGTCAACCCCGAAGTGACAATAATCGGGACCACTCCCGGTGATGACCGTAGTTTGAGGAGTTCATGTATTCACTCTATGTTAATACTTTGGTCTGGTACTCTATTAAAAGGAGGCCTTAATATCCCTTAGTTTCCAATAGGACCCCGCTGCCATGGGAGGGTAGGACAAAAGATGTCATGCAAGTTCTTTTCCATAAGCACGTATTACTATATTCGGAATACATGCCTACATTACATTGATGAACTGGAGCTAGTTCTGTGTCACCCTATGTTATGACTGTTACATGATCGATCGCATCCGGCATAACTCTCCATCACCGATCCATTGCCTACGAGATTTTCTTATATTGTTCTTTGCTTATTTACTTTTCCGTTGCTATTGTTACAATGACTACAAAACCCAAAAATATTACTTTTGCTACTGTTACAAATACTATCATATTACTTTGCTACTAAACACTTTGCTGCATATATTAAGTTTCCAGGTGTGGTTGAATTGACAACTCAGCTGCTAATACTTGAGAATATTCTTTGGCTCCCCTTGTGTAGAATCAATAAATTTGGGTTGAATACTCTACCCTCGAAAACTGTTGTGATCCCCTATACTTGTGGGTTATCAAGACTATTTTCTGGCGCAGTTGCCAGGGAGAATAGCTCTATTCTTTGAGTCACTTGGGATTTATATCTGCTTATCATTATGAAGAACTTGAAAGATCAAAGAACCAAGATTTTTCCCTCAACTACGAGGGGAGGTAAGGAACTGCCATCTAGCTCTACACTTGATTCACCTTCTGTTTTGAGTAAACTTCCGACACCTACACCTGCTATTCATTCTGATATGTCGCATGTTATTGATGATGCCACTTCTGCTTTGCATGATACTTATGATGAAACTACTTCTATGCTTGATAATACTGTGGCACTAGGTGAATTTGTTCATGAACAACTTGCTAGGGGTAGGGAGAATGAAATTATTGAAACTGATAATATTGATGAAAGTGATGATGAAGATTCTCCCCCTAGATATGAATTACCTATTGTTGCTGAGGGTTATGTTATGGATGAAGAAATTGCTAGAGACTTTCTTGCTTGCAATGATAGGAGTGATCTTAAGAAACTATTAGTTAAGCTGAAACAAAAATCTCTGAATGCCAGAATGAAATATGATCCTGCTTATGCTACTTCACCTATCTTTGTTACTGATAAGGATTATGAATTCTCTATCGACCCTGATATAATTACTTTGGTTGAATCTGATCCTTTCTATGGCTATGAATCTGAAACTGTTGTGGCACATCTTACTAAATTAAATGATATAGCCACACTGTTCACTAATGATGAGAAAACTCGCTACTACGATATCCTTAAAACATTTCCGTTCTCATTAAAGGGTGATGCTAAGATATGGTTTAATTCTCTTGATCCTGGTTGTGTGCGTAGTCCCCAGGATATGATTTATTACTTCTCTGCTAAATATTTCCCTGCTCATAAGAAACGAGCTGCTTTAAGGGAAATATATAATTTTGTGCAAATTGAAGAAGAGAGTCTCCCACAAGTTTGGGGGAGGCTTCTCCAATTACTTAATGCTTTGCCTGATCATCCTCTCAAGAAAAAGGAAATACTTGATATCTTTTATAATGGACTAACCGATGCTTCCAGAGATTACCTGGATAGTTGTGCTGGTTGTGTTTTCAGGGAAAGAACTGTTGATCAAGTTGAAATTCTATTGAATAATATGTTGACTAATGAAAACAATTGGACACTTCCTGAACCAACTCCTAAGCCAACTCCAAAGAAAAGGGGTATTCTATTTCTCAGTCCTGAAGATATGCAAGAGGCAAAGAAATCTATGAAAGAAAAAGGTATTAAAGCTGAAGATGTTAAGAATTTACCACCTATTGAAGAAATACATGGTCTTAATTCATCACCTATTGAAGAAACACACGGTCTTGATGACCTGACACAGGTAGTAAAGGTACATTCTCTCTATAGATTTGATGAAGGTGATATTCCTCGTAATAAGTCTACTAGCCAATGCTTAGATGAATTTGATAATTTTATGGTTAAGCAAGAAGATTTTAATGCTTATGTTGGTAGACAATTGAAACATAATGCTTATAGGATTGAACACTTGAGTGATTATATGGCTAGTGTTAAAGGTGAACTTAAGCTTATTAGTAAACTTGCTTCTATGGTTACCACTCAAGTAGAACAAGTGCTTAAGGCTCAAAATGATTTGCTCAATGAATTGAATACTAAGAATAATGACTTTGCTGTTAGAGTTGCAACTAGAGGAGGCAAAGTGACTTAGGAACCTTTGTATCCTGAGGGCCACCCTAAGAGAATTGAGCAAGATTCTCAAAGAGCTAATGTAGACGTACCTAGTCCTTCTAAAAGGAAGAAAAAGAAAAATGATAGGACTTTGCATGCTTCTAGTGAACCTTTTATTGACACACTTGAGAATCCCAATGATATTTCTATCTCTGATGATGAAACACAATCTGGTGATGAACATGAACCTAGTGATAATGTTAATGATGATGTTCATGTTGATGCACAACCTAGCAATGACAATGATGTAGAGGTTGAACTTGTTGTTGATCTTGATAACCCATAATCAAAGAATCAACATTATGACAAGAGAGACTTTGTTGCTAGGAAGCACGGTGAAGAAAGAGAACCATGGTTCAGAAACCAATGCCTTTTCCTCCTAAACCATCCAAGAAAAAGGATGATGAGGATTTTGAGCGCTTTGCTGAAATGATTAGACCTATCTTTTTGCTTATGTGTTTGACTGATATGCTTAAAATGAACCCTTATGCTAAGTACATGAAAGATATTGTTACTAATAAAAGAAAGATTCCGGAAGTAAAATTTCCACCATGCTTGCTAACTATACTTTTAAGGGTGGAATACCAAAGAAACTTGGAGATCTAGGAGTACCAACTATACCATGCTCCATTAAAAGAAACTATGTTAAAACTGCTTTACGCGATCTTGGAGCCGGTGTTAGTGTTATGACTCTCTCTTTATATCGTAGACTTGATTTGAATAAGTTGACACCTACTGAAATATCTTTGCAAATGGCTGACAAATCAACTGCTATACCTGTCGGTATTTGTGAGGATGTGCCTGTTGTGGTTGCAGACGTTACTATTTTAACGGACTTTGTTATTCTTGATATTCCCGAGTACGATAGTATGTCTATTATTCTTGGAAGACCCTTTTTGAATATTGCAGGGGCTGTTATTGATTTCACCAAAGGCAATGTCACTTTTCATGTTAATGGTAATGAGCATACGGTACACTTTCCGAGGAAACAACCTCAAGTCCACAATATCAATTCTATTGGAAAAATTTCAACAATTACTATTGGAGGTTTTGAATTTACTCTTCCTACTGTCAAGTAGAAATATGATATTCTTATTGTTGGGGACGTGCATATCCCCATTGAGGTAACCTAGTGTTATTCGAAAATTCTCCAGTTCCATGTTATTCGGAATGAGTTTGTTAAAAAGACCTGATCAACCTTTTTAGTGGATTCCTTTTGGTGAGCATGAGATGGATGAATTTAGAAAACACAACTCTTTGTACCCTCTTTTACTTTCTGTTATTTATATTAACTAAAGCAAAAAAAGTATTTTCCTATCTGTTTTCTGAATTATCCATGCAATAAAAAAATACCCCGAAAATAGAAGTTCTCCAAATGCCCTAATATTTAAATATGATTTTTTCTGGAATATTTGAGAATATCTGGCACTAAGAACACAACAGGGGGAGCAAGCACCTGGCCACGAGGGTCCAGGGCGCGCCCCCTGCCTCGTGGGCCCATGGTGGCTCCCTTCCACTTATTCCAGCCACCACACCCTCCTTCTTCCTCCAAAAAAATCACTAACCAGCTCAAGCACGAGTTCTACCTCATCTTGCTGCCATTTTCGATCTCCTTGCTCAAAGCTCCATTCACAAAACTGCTTTGGGGGATTGTTCTTTGGTATGTGACTCCTCCATTGGTCCACTTAGTTTTTGTTCTAGTGCTTTATTCATTGCAAATTTTTGCTGCTTAGGTAACCCTGTTCTTGAGCTTGCATGTCAAATTTATATGGTCAAAAGTAGT
The DNA here is from genome assembly GCF_002162155.2 of Triticum dicoccoides. Taxonomy (NCBI): domain Eukaryota; kingdom Viridiplantae; phylum Streptophyta; class Magnoliopsida; order Poales; family Poaceae; genus Triticum; species Triticum dicoccoides. Next base: position 309,296,559 of record NC_041384.1, read on the forward strand.
TTTAATGCATGCTATATCCTCTAGGCACCTGTGGGAGTAGTTGCTATCAATTTTGTTGAGCTTGGTTCACTTTTATTTTGAAGTTACTAAAAATTTCAAATATTTTCAGAAAAATATGAAGAGATTTTTGAGGGGCTCATCGAGCCGAAGCTCGAATGATAAGCAAAGTGAGGAGGATAGGAGGCCCAAATATAATCTCCCTCGCATCGCAGAAGTTTGGCCTTCTGATAATTTCTTGAGAGCAGCCGGGATTTATGATGATTTTTATGAGTTGGCTGAGAATGCAGGCCTCACCACCTTCCTCCATGACCAACGCGAACAGTATCTCTGACTCACCAATATCTTTGCGCAAAACTTTCATTTCCATGCTAGGAGCTCACCACCTTTGGTGGAATTTTATTTATATGATGAGCATAAGGAGATGTCACTTCGTGACTTTTGTCGGATTTGTTTGATCCCTTTTGAGGGCAATGTAGAGGAACCACATCGTGACGATGTGGAAGGGTTTATTGATACAATTGTTGTAGGGGAAACGAGGAAAGTTTCCGATGCAAGAATCACTAGCATGCATTTTCCTATTTTTCATTACTTTGCAATATTTGCTAGTAGATGCTTAATTGGTCGCGGAAACTGTGGCAACCTTAGTGCCCCCGATATTTTTTTTGTGCCATGCCTTGTTCCGTGATGACACATTTAGTATGGGCGCTATTGTTGCAAAGCGGTTAAATCTTAACCGTACTAAGGGCCCCATCTTGGGAGGTATCTTTGCCTCGCGCCTAGCTGCACACTTTAACATACCTATTAGGCATTATGAGAAGGAAGAGAAGTTGCTGCCTCCTATTTTTTTAGACTATAAGAGTATGGTAGCACATGATTTATCGTTAAGAATAAGGAAAAGATGCTTAAGTATAAGCTGATATTTGATAAAAATCACCCTGAGACTATTACCTTGCCTGCTCCTTCCTTGTTTGACTTATCTACAGGCAAGTACCTTGTTCCGCCGGAGGCCATTCACGCCTACCGAAACCCCACACCAGCTACAGAGCCAGAGCTGGAACCACAATTTGATCCTCACCGGCAATCTGTTTATCAGTGGAATCCGGAAGAGATTGCCAACCAGTGGCACCAGGGGGATCCTTCTCAGTACGACCCCAGCTACAACTTTTGATATCCACCAGGCCAGCCGTGGCCATAGACCAACTTAGGCCAAAATCCTAAGCTTGGGGGAGTACGTATTTATCATCGACATTACATTCCTGTTCACACAATCATGCTAGTTGTCGGTGCTCATACTTTTTCACTGTATCATCCATGCTAGTTTATTTTCCCTTTTTATGCTTTCTTTTTGTGTGTTTGATAAACCTTAAGAAAAACCAAAAAAAATAGTTGTAGCTTTTAGCTAGTTTACTTTCTTGCTTGTAGTAGTAATTAAAAGAAACCCCAAAAATATTTCCTGTTCTTCTTTTGCTTGTTGGGAGCTTTCCCGCTTAAATAGTTTTACTTCTTTTCTTTTCTTTGGGGGTCGATAGGAGAAGACCATGATTAAAATGTTGAGTGGCTCTCATATGCATTATTGTTGATCTAACTAAGAGCCCAAATTACCTTGTCTTCTCTCTTGAATTGAATGCATGCAGATTCCAGCTTAGTCCAATGCACATGCACTATAATTATTATTCACACTATTCGGTCGTGCAAGTGAAAGGCAACAATGATGATTATATGATGAACTTATTAAGATGAGAAAAGCTGGTATGAACTCGACCTCTCTTGTTTTTGTAAATATGATTAGTTCATCGTTCCTGATTCAGCCAATTATGAATAAACATGTTTGAACTGACAATTAGAGATTGTGGTTGCTTATGCAATGCTTAATTAGCTAGGATCTTATAATGGTTTACCTTGCGTGCCAACATGCTATTAAAATGGTTGTGATGTGTTATGATAGGATGGTATCCTCTTTTGAACGATTCGGTGGCTTGACTTGGCACATGTTCACGCATGTAGTTGAAACAAAATCAACATAGCCTCTATGATATTTATGTTGATGGTGCATTATATCCTACTCATGCTTGCATTCGGTGTTGATTAATTTTAATGCATGTTCGTGATTGTTGTCGCTCTCTAGCTGGTCGCTTCCCAGTCTTTTTCTAGACTTCACTTGTAGTAAGTGGGAATACTGCTTGTGCATCCAATTCCATAAACCCCAAAGTTGTTCCATATGAGTCCACCATACCTACCTATAAACTAGGGCTGTCTGTATCTATCTGCGAGTATCTACCTGCCGTTCCAAGTAAATTTGTATGTGCCAAACTCTAAACCTTCAAATAAACATTCTGTTTTGTATACTCGAATAGCTCATGTATCAACTAGTGTTGTCTGTATCTTCCATGCTAGGCAGGTTATTCTCAAGAGGAGTGGACTATGCTCCTCACTCACGAGAACATGACTGGTCACCGGGATGCCCAGTCCCATGCTTTATGCAAATCAAATCAAAATAACTACATAGAAAACTCCCCCCGGATTGTTGTTAGTTGGAGGCACTCGTTGTTTCGAGCAAGCCATGGATTGATGCTTGTTGGTGGAGGGGGAGTATAAACTTTACCATTCTGTTTGGGAACCGCCTATAATGTGTGTAGCATGGAAGATATCGAGATCTCTCGGTTGTTATGTTTATAATGAAAGTATACCACTCAAAATATTATTCATATCTATTTAAAAACCGAGCTCTGGCACCTCTACAAATCCCTGCTTCCCTCTGCGAAGGGCCTATCTATTTACTTTTATGCTGAGTCATCATCCTCTTATTAAAAAGCACTAGTTGGAGAGCACCGCTGTCATTTGCATCCATTACTGTTAGTTTACATTGAGTATGACTTGACTGGATCTCTTTTACCATGAATTACAATGTCTAGTTAGTCCTTGATCTTTAAAGGTGCTCTGCATTTATGTTTTGTGGTCTCAGAAAGGGCTAGCGAGATACCATCTTGTTATATCATATCATGATTATTTTGAGAAAGTGTTGTCATCCGAGATTTATTATTATTACTCGCTAGTTGATTATGCCATTGATATGAGTAAACATGAGACCTAAGTGTTATTGTGAATATGGTTAGTTCAAAATCTTTGCTGAAAACCTGAATGTTGGCTTTACATATTTACAACAACAAGAGCAAACAGAGTTTGTAAAAGTTTCTCTTTATCACTTTCAGTTTATCAAACTGAATTGCTTGAGGACAATCAAAGGTTTAAGCTTGGGGGAGTTGATATGTCTTTGTCATATCTACTTTTCCAAACACTTTTGCCCTTGTTTTGGACTCTAACTTGCATGATTTGAATGGAACTAACCCCGACTGGCGCTATTTTCAGCGGAATTGCCATGGTGTTATTTTTATGCAGAAATAAAAGTTCTCGGAATGACCTGAAAATCAACGGAGAATTATTTTGGAATATATAAAAAATACTGGACGAAAGATCCACATCAGGGGGCCCACACCCTGTCCACGAGGGTGGGGGTGCGCCCTACCCCCCTGGGCACGCCCCCCTGCCTCGTGGGCCCCCTGATGCTCCACCGACCTCAACCTTGACTCCATATATTCACTTTCGGGGAGAAAAAAACCAGAGAGAAGGATTCATCACGTTTTATGATACGGAGCCGCCGCCAAGCCCTATACTCTCTCGGGAGGGCTGATCTGGAGTCCGTTCGACACTCCAGAGAGGGGAATCCATCGCCATCATCATCATCAACCTTCCTCCATCACCAATTTCATGATGCTCACCGCCGTGTGTGAGTAATTCCATCGTAGGCTTGCTGGACGGTGAGGGGTTGGATGAGATTTATCATGTAATCGACTTAGTTTTGTTAGGGTTTGATCCCTAGTATCCACTATGTTCTGAGATTGATGTTGCTATGACTTTGATATGCTTAATGCTTGTCACTAGGGCCTGAGTGCCATGATTTCAGATCTGAACCTATTATGTTTTCATCAATATATGAGAGTTCTTGATTCTCTCTTGCAAGTCTATAGTCACCTACTATGTGTTATGATCCGGCAACCCCGAAGTGACAATAATCGGGACCACTACCGGTGATGACCGTAGTTTGAGGAGTTCATGTATTCACTATGTGTTAATGCTTTGGTCTGGTTCTCTATTAAAAGGAGGCCTTAATATCCCTTAGTTTCCAATAGGACCCCGCTGCCACGGGAGGGTAGGACAAAAGATGCCATGCAAGTTCTTTTCCATAAGCACGTATGACTATATTCGGAATACATTCCTACATTACATTGATGAACTGGAGCCAGTTCTATGTCACCCTATGTTATGACTGTTACATGATTGATCGCATCCGGCATAATTCTCCATCATCGATCCATTGCCTAGGAGCTTTTCTTATATTGTTCTTCGCTTATTTACTTTTCTGTTGCTATTGTTACAATCACTACAAAACCCAAAAATATTACTTTTTCTACCATTACCACTACTATCATATTACTTTGCTACTAAACACTTTGCTGCAGATATTAAGTTTCCAGGTGTGGTTGAATTGACAACTCAGCTGCTAATACTTGAGAATATTCTTTGGCTCCCATTTGTGTCAAATCAAAAACTGTTGTGATCCCCTATACTTGTGGGTTATCAGGCATCTATGGCCTTCTAGAATTCCTGCTGGCTGGTTTCCTCTTCATCCTCTCCATCATTCTCATCATTGCAAACTTCCTTCTCTCGGCCCTTGGCGGGTTTTCCTTGGTTCGAAAAAGCCTTGCCGGGGTGATTTGCTTCATTGCCTCGGCCCTTCCTGCCAGTGCCATTCCGAACTTTTTCCTTATCACGATTCTCATATTCAGCCCTCTGCCTCTTGACGAGCCGCTCAACCTGATGACACTCTTGGAGATCGTGGCCTTTGGTCAGATGAATCTCGCAGTACGGCCCATCGCCTTTCGCAGCCCTCTCGGCAGCCACAGCCTCCGGGGAGGCAGCACACGCGGTAGCTTCCTTGTCGGGGGGTTTGGAATTAGAATTCTTCCCGTACTAAGCATGCCTGATCCTTCGACAGTTATCACTGGCTTATCCTTGTGCCCCTTATTGCGCTTCTTGTTCTTCTTCTTCTGGCTGGTGGACTCGTTGTCATCCTCTGAGTCGATTTCGATGCAATCTTTCTCTCCAGGGATTTTCCTTCCCTACTCCACTCGAGCGCATTTGTACACCATGGTGTAAAGCTCCTTCACAGTCTTGGGCAACTGCAGATTCATCTTGGAACATATCTCGCAGTTTGCACACCTTGGATTGGAAGGCAGCTATCACAACCGTTGGGTGGATATTTGGGATATTTCTGTTGACTCTGCTGAATCTCTGCAGATGCTTGCGTAAAGTCTCTCATTCTTTTTGTTGGAGGAGCTGCAAGTCGCTGGGCCGTCCTGGTTCTTGATGGAAGCCCGTGAAGGCACCAATAAACACATGGCACAGGTCAGCCCATGACGAAATGGAGTTCTCTGGCGGGAGCATCAACCAAGTTCTCACATTGGACATGAGTGCCAAAAGGGAAGTAGTTGGCGAACACCTTCTCATCTCTTACTCCGGCAGCTTGAACAACAATGGTGTAGATACCCAGGAACTCTGCCGGGTTTAGCCTCTATCATACTTGTCGGGTATTTCTGGATTGAATGTGCGAGCGGATGCCAACGGACTTGCCGCAGCTCACGAGTAAATGCAGGGCACCCAACCTTGAATGTTAGGCACACGCAATCCTCGAGCGCAGGCTCGTCGACATCGGGGCTATCGCACCCATTGGTCCGATGGTGGTCGTTGCGGCATCGCTTAATGACGACACGCGCGGCTCCCCTCTGACTATCCTCTGGGGCACACCATTGGCCTAGACGTACTCGAGGGTCGGAAGAGGCCATCAAGATGTCGCCGGGTTCTTGATTCTGCAGCTCCCACGCTGGTTGCCGTGGTGGGGACTACATAGTGTGTTTGGCCTCTTCCGTATGGCTAGCAGCGCGAGCCGTCGTCGTCACTTGGGGAGGGCGTGGCGGGCCAGCTTGCTGTGAGCCCCCAGCCTCGGCGAAGCCAATCAGACTTTGCATAGTGGCTCTCCATTCATACATCTGATCTGACACCGGCGAGAACCTCAACTGCAGCTGGACTCGCGCCATGGCCCCCCTAGCGGTGCTTGGCATTGGTGATGATGATGTAGATCGTACCATCGCCTAGCTTCTGATGGTGCCAGCGGCGACTGTGACGCGCCCTAGCTGTTGCGAACCAGCCACTTGGATGGCATGGTGATGCGGTGAAGGCGCTTGAGGGCCAGTGGCTCCATTGGGCATAGTGGCTGGGTCAACGCGCTGCGGAGGAGGTGCGCGCCCTGCACTCGCGCCCGTGGCAGGAGCGGCCGAAGGGTGGCGATTCGCCCCAGACTGGGTGCCACCACTGTGGCTTTGCCCTTCGGCTAGGGGAAGAGGTATAGATGGAATAACCCCTTCGTCCGTACCTCATGGAGTATGACCACTAGGATGTTGCTGATGCTGCTCTCCGCCAGTGCCTCCTACTCTTGCTTCGGTCGCGGGGAGGTGGTAACGATGCCGCCTGCGCCAACTGCGTCCCCCATAGCACCCACATCCTCATGCGCCTCCGATTTCCCCACGGCGTTGGCGGCCGTAGGCGGCGAAGCCTTCGAGGTGGACAGATGAGCTGCAACACCGGGTTTCTTCTTGGGCGCCAAAGTTGATGGAACCGTCAATGATGAAAATGACGATGAAGATGACGCGCAGCTCACACTTTCAGGTTCGCGTAAGTGATCCCCCTACCTGGCACGCCAAAAATGTCGTGGGAAACCACAGCCACCTACGGGACCAAGAGTCCCTTTTTGGTTTGGCTGGGGGATGGCACGTTGCACAAAGAGAAAATGAGTGTGGAACAACATGGCAGAGATCACGCGCGCGGGAAGGATTTACCGAGGTTCGGGCCGCTGAGAGGTGTAAAACCCTACTCCTGTTTTGGTGGATTGATGGTGGAAAAATGGTTGTGAGCGTAGCATGCTTTCCCGGCAGGGTTTTCCTCGGGGAAAGAATGGCTTTGCGCATATTAGTGTGTGTGGGTGTCGCCTAGCCAACCAACTGACAAACTCCTTTTACGGTTGCCTTGGGCCTCCTTTTATAGATCAAGGGGTCACCATAGTGGCAAATCAGTCTTTATGTACTGATTAGATATCAAACAATGCTATCATACTTAACTCTATAGGCTGACAGAGCGCATTAAATGTGCCGCTCAACGTCACATCGTAGCTCGCCCGGCAGGCCCTGTCGGGCTGTTTTGCCAGCTTCGCGCCTGCTTGCTTGACACATCTCAGGACAGGTGTCATTTGGAGGTATTTTCTGTAGGAAGTGGCTACCATGTGGCGAAGATCAGCCACTTAGTCACTTTGGAGCTTGACACCGCACTGATCGATGATGTGCGTCGTGATGAGGTGGTGCGGTGGAGTGGTTCTGCCACTGTAAGCCCCGGCAGGCCTGCCGGGATGACCCGAAGGCTTGCTTCCGGGGGGTAACCCCATCCTTGCCAGGCTCGCCTTCCCGACAAGGGAGGTTCTTCCCTTAGAGATATCTTACTTTTCTGGCTCTTCTTGGTCTTTTTGATCTATACTTGGATCCTTCAAATGAATGGTCCCTTGTGATCCAATCTGACCTTGGTGTTGTGATCTTGTTCCCCTGCCTGTGCACAGTCTGGGCAACAGACCCAGGGTTTGTTGCACCGACACGGGAGCTAGCTCATCTGGTGGTTTTCAGAATGCCGGTTATCAAGGCTCCAGCGGCTCAGGATCTGGTTATTAGGGTTCTAGTAATAACTGAGGTGGAAATCAGCATTCTCCAATGCACTCAGCAACAGGGCAACCAGTCAGGTTTCCAAAGCAACCCCAAGTAGTTGAATACTGGGAAGTATCACGTGTGCACAACTAGTACTTGAAAGCGTGATCGCAAGCTCCAAAAACATGTTGTCAATATGGTTGAGCCGACTGTTCCCGAGTACTTAAACTGGTCATAGCAACCAGTCACCTAGAGCAGAGAGGATCGTCCTCCCCGGGTTGAGAATCTGGGTTGTTTACCACTGGTGGTTGCACCTCAAGTCGACAGTTATAAGCTCACTAAGGTGCTTATGGACGGAGGAAGCAGCATCAACATCCTATATGTCATGGAGATCCTGATCACCTATGGGGCCATGAGCCCCTTGTGGTTCGGCAAGGGGGAGATCACGTTGCACAAAGAGCCGAAGCCATGAAACAACACGACGATGGTGAGACTGGTGGTTTCTACCCAGGTTCGGGCTTCTGGGTAGCATAAAACCCTACTCCTGCTTTGGTGGATTGAGTCAAAGAACACAACAAGCACACAATGCTCAAGCCTGGCAAGGATGCCTTGGGAAGACCAGCTACGCGCGTAAAACTGTGCTAGGGTCTGAATCCCTCTCTATTTTACCATGGCCCTCCTTTTATAGGCTAAGGGGTAACCATAGTGGAAAATAGTCATTATCCAGTGATTAGATAGCTAACAGTGCTATCATACCTAACTCTGGCAGTTAGGACAAAGTGCATTAAATGCACTGCTAGGTGTCATGCTGAGGATGAAGCCCGACAAGCCTGCCGTTCCGCTTAATCATCTTTTGCTTATCTGCTTGACACGCCTCTGGACGGGTGTCATTTGGATAAACTTTATCTTCCAATGGCCTGGCACATGTTTATCAGAGGCCACTTAATCATCTCGAGGGTTGGACACTGCATTGATAGGTGACTTGCATCATAGTGCGGTGGAGCGGTGGAGCCTTGGCGAGGAGATTTGCCCTTGGCGGCCCCGGTAATCCTGTCGGGGAAACCTTGGACTTGCCTTTGGCGCAGCCTCGACCTGGCTAGGCTTAGGCTTTCCCAAAGATTTGCTCCTCCGGCTTGTCTTGGTCTTCTTGATCCGCTCTTTGATCTCTCAAAGATCTGCTCCTCTGGCTTGGTCTTGACTTGGACACTTGGTGTTGTTTACATCCTTGTCGAGCTTTGGTTGCCAGGGCGGAGGCCTACTATCCATTCACAAGTCAGGGGAAGCATACTCGCCTATTTGTGTACTCCGATAGAAGTCCCCGGGCCTGAGCCATACATGTCGCTGGGTACGTTGGGTTAGGCCCCAAACAGTGCACAGACACACATCGAAAAAGTGTTGCACATGCTGCGGTTGTCATGGTGAACAGTCAATCCAATGTCCACTCCGCGTAATTACCACAGGTCGTGGGTTGTGGGATTGTAGCAGTTAATGGGTAGTGCACCTGTAAAACGGTAACTTCCTGAGAAACAGTAGCGAAGAGCCAGCCCCTGCGCCCGTTCTCAATAAAAAAGGAAACGCGAAGGGGCACTACTCATTCGCATCTTTTCCCCCTTCCATCATCTTGTTCCTCAAGCAAAGCAACTGCTCCCAAGCCAACACCCGCCTCCATTGTTCTACAAACTCTTCTATTCTTCAACCGATCCCAAGGGACGGGGAAGTAATCCGCCACCGCGAGGGGGAAGCGGGCGACCACTACGAAGGAGGCCTCAGCGGAGGGGATGAAGAGGAGGGCGGCGGAGCTATACAGGAAGCGGCAGGAAGACGTCCTATTATTTCTGTCAAGTTTGGACAAGAAAGCCTTGGTCGCGAAGTATGCATACATGTGGGGAAGGGAAGTCCCGAAGGGGCATGGACTGCCCATGGTCCTGTCGGAGGGGGACGAGGTTCTGCCGAACACGTACCTCTTCTTCTGCACGTACTTTCTCTGCGACCTCACCCCCCCTTCATAGATTTCTTCGAGGCGATGATGGTGGTGTGCATGGCGATCTTCGCTCATCTGTGCGACAATTTTGTTGGAGTGGCCCCCAATGTGGATTTGTTCAGGCACTTCTTCATCCCGCGAGTTGAAGACAAAACCCACAGCTGGGGGAATATAACTTGGATTCCTAGAGGGAAGAAGGAGATCTGGGATTACCTCCTCTGCCAACAGCGCGGCAGATCGGAGAGGTGGAGGGAAGACTGGTACTGGATTTAGGACGCGGATGCCCCGGTGTACTGCACGGCACAAACGGAATGTGTCGTGCATGGTAGTGAATGGGGCAAACTAGGCCTCACCAACGACAAGCTTCGCTCGGCGCTGAACGGGATTACCCGCCTCAAAGCCACCGGGTTGACCATCTGCAGGTGCAACAAACCCTGGGTCCGTTAGCCAGACTGTGCACAGGCACGAGAACAAGATTGCAACCAAAGAACAAGAGATTAGTTCTTCAAGAGACCATCGTGCAGCACAGAAGCACCAAGGTCGATCCAGAGAAAACGAGATACTACTAAGGAAAAAGCCTCCCTTGCCAGGCAGGTGAGCCTAGCATGGACGGGGTCACCCCCGGTAGCGAGCCTCCAAGACCATCCTGGCAATGCCTGCTGGGACTCACGGAAGTAGAACCATCGCACCACACTATCTCACCACAACGCATGCCGTCGATCGATATGGTGTCAAGCTCTAATGTGACTAAGTGGCTACTACATGGCAGCCACTTTCTAGAGGATATACCTACAGGCGACACCCGTCATGTGACATGTCGAGCGAGCAGGCGCGAAGTTGGCAAAACAGCCCAGCAAGGCCTGCCGGGCAAGCAACGATGGGACACTGAGCGACGCATTCAATGCGCTCTGTCATCCTGTAGAGTTAGGTATGATAGCACTGTTTTCTATCTTATCAATGCATAATGACTAATTTGCCACTGTGGTGACCCCTTAATCTATAAAAGGAGGCCCAAGGCAACCTTGGAAAGGGTTAGTGAGTCCACCACCTCACACATTCATATGTGCGTAGCAGCTTGCCCTGGAGCAACCCTGTCGGGCAAGTGTGCTACATTCACCACCATTTTTCCCACCATCAATCCACCAAAGCAGTAGGGTTTTATGCCTCACGATGGCCCGAACATGGGTAAAAACTTCATGTGTGATCTCTACCGCGCTCCTCTGCTCTTTGTGCAATGTGCCATCCCCTCGCTGAACTAGCAAGGGACTCTTGGTCCCATAGGTGGTCGTGGTTTCCCGTGACATCTTTGGCGCGCCGGGTAGGGGATCACTTGCGCGAACCCGGAACAGGTTGACCCAGCTACTGTGCCCAATGCAGCATCGAGGACGCGACATTGTGACCACCGGCACCATCCGGAGCCGGGCGACGGTGCGGTCTACATCATCATCAATGCCATGCACCGCTAAGGAGGTCGTGGTGTGGGCCCAGCTAGTGTTGAGGTTCCTGCCAGCGGCCGATCAGATGGATGAATGGAGAGACACCATCCAAGGTCTGATTGGATTCGCCGAGGCTGGGGGCTTGCCACAAGTTGGCCCGCCGCGACCTCCCTAAGCAAGGAAAATGGCTTGCGCTGCTGGTCGTACGGAGTGGGGCACCCCCACGGTGCAGTCCCCACCATGGCAACCAGCGCGGGCGCGGCAGGATCAAGAACCTAATGACGTCTCGATGGCCTCTTCTGACCCTGGAGCATGTCCAGGCCAACAGCGAGCCTCGGAGGACATGCGGAGGGGAGACACGCGCGTCGTGATCGAACGACGTTGTGGCGACCACCGTCGGACCAATGGGTGCGATGGTCTCCACGTCGATGAGCCTGCGCTCGAGGATGGCGGTTGCCTACCTTTCGAGGTTGGGTGCCCTGCCTTTACTCGTGAGCTATGGAAAGTCTGTTGGCCATCCATTCGCATGTTCAAGCCAGAGATGCCTGAGAAGTATGATGGGAGGCTAAACCCGGCAGAGTTTCTGAGCATCTACACCATCACTATTTGAGCTGCCGGAGTAAGAGACGAGAAGGTGTTTGCCAACTACTTCCCTTTTGCACTCAAGTCCACTGTGAGGTCTTGCCTCATGCACCTGCCAGAGAACTCTATTTCGTCATGGGACGACCCGTGCCATGAGTTCATTGGCGCCTTCATTGGCGGCCATCAAGAACCGGGCCGGCCCAGCAACTTGCAACTTCTCTAACAAAAATAAGGAGAAACACTTCATAAGTATTTGCAGAGATTCAGCAAAGTCCATAGGAATATCCCAAATATCCATCCAGCGGCCGTGATAGCTGCCTTCCAGTACAATGTGCGCAACCGCAGGATACGTTCCAAGATGAACGTGCAGTTGCCCAAGACTGTTAAGGAGCTTTACACCTTGGTGGACAAGTGTGCTTCGAGGGAGGAGGGAAGGAAACTCCTTGGAGAAGAGGAATGCATCAACATCGACTCAGAGGATGATGATGAATCCACTAGTCAGAAGAAGAGCAAGAAGCACAGCAAGAGGCACAAGGATAAGGAAGTGATGACTGTTGAAGGATCGGCCACTCTTAGTATCGGCAAGAAGGCTAAGGCCGAAGCCCCGACGAGGAAGCTGTGATACATCTCCAACGTATCTACTTTTCCTAATCCTTTTTTTTCTTGTTTTGGACTCTAATTTGCATGATGTGAATGAAACAAACCCAAACTAACGATGTTTTCAACAGAACTACCATGGTGTTGTTTTTTGTGCAGAAATAAAAGTTCTCATAATGGAACGAAACTTCGCGAGGAATTTTTATATCAATAAATAGAATTTCTGGAGCCAATATCCACCGGAGGGGGCACCTGGGTGGGCACAGCCAACCAGGGCGCCCCCCTCCTGGTGCGCCTAGGTGGGTTGTCCCCACCTGGTGGCCCCGCAGACCCTGAAACCGTCGCTATAAAATCCTAATTTTCCAGAAAAATAGAGGAGCAAGAATTATCACGGTCCACGAGACAGAGCCGCGGTCACCTTCTGTTCTTCATTGGATGCCAGATCTGGAGTCTGTTTGGGGCCCTATAGAGGGGGATCTTCATTCTTCGTCATCACCAACCTCTCTCCATCGCCAATTCCATGATGCTCCCCACCCGGAGTGAGTAATCCCTTCATAGGCTCACTGGTCGGTGAGGAGTTGGATGAGATTCATCATGTAATCTAGTTAGTTTTGTTAGGGCTTGATCCCTAGTATCCATTATGTTCTGAGATTGATGTTGCTATGACTTTGCCATGCTTAATGCTTGTCACTTTGGGCCCGGGTGCCATGATTTCATATCTAAACTGTTTATGTTATCACCATTATATCCATGTTCTAGATCCAATCTTGCAAGTTATAGTCACCTACTATGTGTTATGATCCGGCAACCCCGGAGTGACAATAGTCGGGACCACTCCCGTTGATGACTGTAGTTTGAGGAGTTCATGTATTCAACGTGTGTTAACGCTTTGTTCTAGTTCGCTACTAAAAGGAGGCATTAATATACCTTAGTTTCCAATTGGACCCTACTGCCATAGGAGGGTAGGACAAGAGATGTCATGCAAGTTCTTTCCATAAGCATGTATTACTATTTACATAATACATTCCTACATTATATTTATGAACTGGAGCTAGTGTCGTATTGCCCTAGGTTATGACTGTCACATGATGAATATCACCCACCAAATTACCGATCCAATGCCTATGAATTTATCTTATATTGTTCTTGCTAAGTTACTATTGCTATCATTACTGTTGCACTTCCTACAAAACTACTGCTATCACTGTTACCATTACCATTGCTGCTGTCACTATTTTCAAAATATTGCTACTGATAACTTTGTTGCAGATAATTAATCTCCAGGTGTGGTTGAATTGACAACTCGGCTGCTAATACCTTCAAATATTCTTTGGCTCCCCTTGTGTCGAATCTATAAATTTGGGTTGAATACTCTACCTCGAAAACTGTTGCGATCCCCTATACTTGTGGGTTATCAAGCTGCCATGTGCGCTGACTGCCGGGAGGCTGCGGCTGCCGAGAAGGCTGGGAAAGGCGATGGGCCGTATTGCAAGATCCATCGGACCAAGGGCCATGATCTTCAATAGTGTCATCAGGTTGAGCAGCTCGTCAAGAGGCAGAGGGCAGAATATGGGAAGCGTGATAAGGAAAAAAGTAAGAATGGCACTGGCGTGAAGGGCCGAGGCGGTGAAGAAAATTGCCCCAACAAGCCCTTTCGGATCCAAGGAAAACCTGCCAGGGGTCGAGAGAAGGAAGTTTGCAATGATGAGAGTGATGGAGGGGATGAAGAGGAGACCAGTGAGCAGGAGTTCCAGAAGGCCACTAACGCCCTATGCATTGACGGGGGTGCGTGGATCCCTGCACTCCTCTCACCGCCAACTTAAACAGTGGGCACGTGAGGTCAATGTCGTGGAGCTAGCGGCATAGGCTCGGAAGCCACTCAAATGGTCACGCACACCCATCATCTTTGACTAAGAGGACCATCCTGACCGCACCATCACGGTAGGATGTTGGCCGTTGTTGGTCTGTCCAACAATTCGCAACCTTAGAGTCACAAAGATGTTTGTTGATGGCGGGGCCGGGTTGAATCTGATTTCCCTAAGAGTCATTAGCAAACTTCAGATAGCAGAGGAAGAGTTAAAGGTCACGGGCACGTTTTCAAGGAGTTAATCCCACCAGGAGTCATCCTAAGGGAAATATCACGTTGCCAGTGAAATTTTGGGGGAGAACTGAACTATCGGACTAAGAAGGTTGTGTTTGATGGGGTCGACCTCCCCTGCCGTACAATGGGATTCTTGGGCGCCCAGCTCTGGCAACGTTCATGACGGCATCCCAATATGCCTACAACACCTTGAAGATGCCAGGGCCTGTGGCAGTCATTTCCATCCCATTAGACGAGAAGGACGCAATCATTTGCATGGATAAGATGTACCAGGACGCAGTCGCGGCAGAGGAAGTGACAACAATAGTTCCCACCAAGGAGAATGGAGGAAAGAAGAAGGATATCAGAGACACTAGCAGGGAATCGGGGAAGCGTACCTCTTCGGAGTGTGTTGCGCCTGTCGATGACTTGCCGGATAGTTCCAACAGCAAGAGATCCAAGGTTGCTGCCCACATGTGAAGAAGGTCCCGGTAGGGCTGGCTGGCATTGATGGTACCTTCACTATCATCACCACCCTTGACGGCAAATAGGAATGCACGCTTGTTGCCTTCCTGTGGATGAATATCGATGTGTTTGCCTGGCAACCATGTGATATACTCAGTGTTCCCAGGGAGGTAATCGAGCACTACCTTGCTGTCTGCCCACATGCTCAACCTGTCAAGTAGAAGGTTCAAACGCAGGCCTTGGAGAGGTAGCATTTCATCATAGAAGAGATCAAGAAGCTTGAGGCAGCTAGTCTGGTCAGAGGAGTACTACATCCGACATGGTTAGCAAACCCAGTGGTCGTTCACAAGGCTAACGGGAAATGGAGGCTTTGCATAGATTTCACAGATCTCAACAAGTCTTGCCCGAAGGACCCATTTCCCTTGCCGCGCATTGACCACATTGTGGAATCCACTTCAGGTTGTCATTTGCTCTCCTTTTTGGATGCATACTTTCGATATCATCAAATCTTCAGGTCCAA
Source organism: Triticum dicoccoides (assembly GCF_002162155.2). Lineage (NCBI taxonomy): Eukaryota > Viridiplantae > Streptophyta > Magnoliopsida > Poales > Poaceae > Triticum > Triticum dicoccoides. Next base: position 309,312,019 of record NC_041384.1, read on the forward strand.
GGAAGATGAAGAGAAGACTTTGTTCATCACCCCATGTGGTACATACTACTTTGTGTGCATGCCTTTCGGGTTAAAGAGTGCTGGGTCCACTTTTGCAAGAGCAGTCCAGATTGGTTTTGAACCACAGTTGCACAGGAACATTGAGGCTTATATGGATGATATTGTGGTCATGACCAAGGACAGATCAACCCTCATCCAGGATTTAGAAGAGATGTTTGCTAATATGTGCAAGATCAACTTGAAGCTGAACCCGGAGAAGTGTGTGTTTAGCGTTCCCTCCAGCAAGCTACTTGGGTTCTTTGTATCCCATCCTGGGATCGAAGCCAACCCCGACAAGATCAAGGTTATCGAGCAGATCCAGGCACCCAGAACAATCACGGATGTGAGGCGTCTGACAGGGTGCGTTGCCACGCTTAGGAGATTCATCTCCAAGTCTGCCGCGTTCTTCAAAATCCTGAAGAAGGCAAGGTCCATGAAGTGGACCGTGAAAGCAGATGCAGCTTTACAAGAGTTGAAGGCCTAATTGTCCTTTGTGCCCACTTTGGTTGCCCCTAAACCCCAAGAACCATTGCTGCTATACCTGGCGACAACTAATCAAGTGGTTAGTGCAACCCTAGTAGCATAGCAGGAAGTATAGGAATCAGAGGGTGAACAAGGCCCGGTAGGACTGGATGAGGACCAGAGACAGAGAAGAGCACGACAGCAAGGGCAACCCCAGGGACGCGGCAAGGAAGAAAGTGGTGCAGCGCCCAGTCTACTTCATCAGCACTATTACAGGGGCTAGATCGAGGTACTCTGGTGAGCAAAAGTTGATTTTTGGCCTCATCATGGCCTTAAGGAAACTGTACCACTACTTCCAAGCCCATGAGATCATAGTTGTCACCCGCTTCCCGTTGCAAAGGATACTCCAAAACCCTGAGACTACCGGCAGAATAGTGGAGTGGGCTTTGGAGTTATCTAGCTTTGGCCTGAAGTTTGAAAGCACATCAACAATTCAGAGCAAGGCATTGGCGGAGTTTATTGAAAAATGGACGTCAACCCCTAATGAAGAAATGTCGGAAATAGTTATCCCCGGCAAGGAAGCACCCCAAGAATGGATTATGTATTTTGATGGAGCCATGGAGCCTTCTCCCTACAGGGTGCAGGGGCTAGCGTGCTTCTTGGTGCCCCTACGGGGGAGCACTTGAAGTACGTCGTCCAGATGCACTTTCCCAGGAGGGGACAACCAACAATGCAGCAGAGCACGAATGGCTCCTTGCCGGGCTCAGGATTGCCACATAATTGGGAATCAAGAAGCTAGTCATTCGAGGAGATTCATAGCTTGTGGTGAGACAAATCAACAAGGATTAACAAAGTTCATTGATGGAGGCATACATTGAGGAAGTGAGAAGATTGGAGGAGCGCTTTGACGGATTGCAAACAGAGCACGTACCCCGTGCAGAAAACAACATGGCTAATCATTTTTGAAAGCATGTCGCGCAAAAGCTTCCTGTGGAACCATGAACTTTTTTCTCCATCTTACTCAGCCCACCGTATCCCCAGCAACAGTGGCCCGGAAAAGGAGGAAGATGGACTCAGGTAAGCCTCTCCCGGTAGAGCCTCCCGGGGCTCCTGGCAGGGACCATGCTGGAAACAACTCTCCATCACTTGTCGTACCGCGCCCTCCAGCCGGGCCAATGGTCCCCGCGATTGAGGAACATGCCCCCGCAAATGAGGAGGTGCCGCTAGTCCTTGTTCCCGATCCCCAGGCTCCAACCTGGGCAAGGCACATAGTCCATTTCCTCCAAACTAGAGTACTTGCCGATGACCAAGATGAGACTGAAAGAGTAGCCCGGAGGGATAGTATGTATCAGTTTGTCGATGACACTCTATATAGGAGGAGGCCCAATGGTGTGAAATTGAAGTGCATCTGCCGGGAAGAAGGAAATGAACTATTGGCTGAAATACACAAAGGCATGTGCGGCTCCCACATTGGATCAAGGGCATTAGTTCGGAAAGCATTCCAAAAAGGATTCTATTGGCCCACAGCCCTCCAAGATGTTGTCGAGCTAGTTAACAAATGTGAAGCCTACCAGTTCCATTCCAAAAACATCCACCTGCCTGCACAAGCTCTTCAGACAATCCCTTTGTCATGGTCGTCTTCGGTCTAGGGCCTCGATATCCTTGGCCCTTTCCCCCGAGCTGCCAGGGGCTTTGAATTCTTGTTTGTTGCTATCGACAAGTTTACAAAGTGGCCGAAAGTAGCTGCCATGAGAAAGGTGACTGCTAAGTCAACTATCAAGTTCTTGAAGGAATTGGTGTGCCGTTTTGGAGTCCCGACAAGGATCATTTCCGACAATGGCACCCAATTCACGAGTCACGCCTTCATGCAATATGTTCATGCCCTCGGCAACAAGATCTCATTCGCCTTTATTGCACATCCCAAAAGCAATGGACAAGCTGAGAGGGTGAATGCTGAAGTGTTGCGAGGACTCAAGACAAGAACCTTTGATACACTGCAGAAGCACGACATGTAGTGGATCGATGAGCTGCCGGTAGTTCCCTGGTCCCTCAGAATGACACGAAATCAAGCTACCGGGCAGACTCCCTTCTCCCTAGAATATGGGGCAGAAGCAGTTATCCCCACGGAACTCATTTACGGGTCACCTCAAGTGCTTGCCTATGATGAATTAGTGCAAGATCAGCACTGACATGACGACGCGGTGCTACTCGAGGAGAACCGTCTCCAGGCTGTTACACGTGCTGCATGCTATCAGCAAGCCCTGGGTTGCTATCACAGCCGCAGGGTTCATGCCCGGAGTTTTGAGAAAGGCAACCTTGTCCTTAGGCGCGTTTAGTCCGCCAAGGGTACAAACAAGTTCACGCGGGAGTGGGAAGGCCCTTACCGAGTAGTTTGAGTCACCAGACCTAGCGTAGTCCATCTGGAGACCGGAGATGGCATTCAATTGCAAAACTCATGGAATATTGAGCATCTCCGCAAGCTCTACCCGTAAGGCGCGGCTGCCTGGCCACCCTTTTGTACAGGCGTTGCCTCAATTGCATGTAACCCCTTGTACAAAGCCAGGCGCAGACCGTGAGCAACAGAGAAATGAATGAAGCGCTGGGGGCCCCCGACAAGTTGCATGCATGCATACGCATTTCATGAGCATTACATGCATAAGCATTGCATATGCATATAGATAAGGTTGCATCTTGCATCATTTCTGTCGTGGAATTGTCACGGCAGATGTCTTTCATGTCAGGACTTAGTCGTGAGGCCAACGCATCCATGTAGTAGCTTGAAGGGGTTGGTCGGAATCGAGAGACGCAAGGTTTTACCCAGGTTCGGCTCCTCACGGTGGAGGTAAAAGCCTACATCCTGCTTCATTGATATTGATGATGATGAACATGATTACAAGGGTGCTCTATCAACTGAGCTATAGACTTGTTTATCTAACCCTAATCTATCCAACTCGTGGAACCTGTCCCTCTTGGGGTGCCCTATCCCTCCTTATATAAGTTGGAGGGGCGGGTTACATGTGGAGTCCTAGTAGGACTAGGACTACTCTATTACAAAGTGGAATCCTAGTCTTGCTCCCTTTGTAAGAGAATATTCCTTATGCCTTAAACTAGCCCACCATAACATGAGTCCGCCTTCCATAAGCCACCTTCTAGGCCACCAGGTCTTGTCGCTGCTCTGACCCGCCTGCCGGTCACCAATGAACCGCCAACTCTGTGTGGGTTACTAGTTAGTCGCCGGGTCAGGGCAGGTTACCAGTGAGTTGCCAAGTCTGGCCAGGCCATACATCCGGCCGAGTTACACCGTGGGGTATATCCCCGACAATTTCCAACTGCATAAAACTGTAGGTTCCTATCACGAGCTCAGCCTCTACAGGAAGCTGGGAAGATGAACCAACACTGTGATATCCAGCAAGCCAAATAGATAAGTTCTACCTTTCTACCTCTTGTCCATAAGTGCTCTGTAAGCAAAAACTTGTGCATGAGAAAACTTCGCTCCTTTTTGAAACTTAGGTGCTCCCATTTCTTGACTCGAACGCTACTTCGGTCAGGATGGTCGTAGTGGACTTTGTTGAAAAAAGATTAGCGGGGGGCTGGTACCTCACCACTATTTGTGCCTGGTAGGCCTAACTCCCTGGCAGCAAAATAGTGGGTACTGGCAAGATAGCCTGCCAAGTGAAACTCGTTTATTTAAAATATAGAGGCATTCCACCTCTGCATGGACGTATACATGCACGAGTTCCCGGCAAGGTTCATCTTTTCCATTAATATGTTGATCAAACAAGTACAGAACTTACAGGACACAAATATGGACTCGAGAGATCGCATTATTTGAACTAAAATTTAGCAAGTGCCTAAAAGTTTAAGATTGAAAAAATATAAGTGCCCTGTAATGCCCTTTCTTGTCCCTCTCATCCTAGGCATGGCGGTAGACTTGAAGGGGGCAAAAGGAGTGCCTGAGCAGAAGTCCAGCCTAACCCCGTCGGGCTCCAGGAGAGGTAGTCTGGTGGGGACGGGAGGACATCAACGAATGCGTCCATGGAGAGCATGGTGGAGGCGACCCGTCAACCACCACCGCCAGGGCCAGCAGGACGCGGCAGGGCTAACGGAGCTATAGCCCGCGAGGAATCATGTCGGGGTCCAGCTGGAAGATTGCTTGGAGGAAGCCGCGAGGCACCATCCCCACTTCTGCATCCAACTCCTCGGCAAATCGCCTTGCCAAGAAGGAGATGCATGTGCAAATGATGGTGATGTCGCCTGATGAAGATGGTGCGGCCGACACCCAGCCGGAGTTAGAGTCGTCACCCTCCCGGCCGTTGCCATCGTCATCGCTGTCACTGTCCTCCTCGTCGCTTTCGCTCGAGGAGGAGCTTTCGTCGTCGGTAGAACTCTCCGCGCAGCACGCTAAGCGAGATCCCGAGCACCGAAAAATCATGCCGCTCTCCATTAATTTAAACTGGAGAACGTGCCCCTCCGACAAGCTATGGGCTTGAGGAAAGGTTTTCCAGCCACGGCGGAGATACATAACATGAGGACTAGGGAAGTCAACATCCATCCACATGCCGCCATTCCCACAGCCCCTCATGTGTAGCCTCTGTGTGCGCGGTTGTTCGAGTTCCATTACCCGTGTGAATGGAGTAGGGAGGCGGAGATGGCCGCATGGAGGCTTGTACATTCTGATAACAAACTCTCGAGGCTTGTCTCCGATGTGGCCTTCCATTGGGGGTGAAGCCTCTGGTGGGGGCACGGCCAAAGCACCTCCCCTTCCTCCTCTCCCTCGAGTGCCACCACGACCTCGCTCCCGCCCTCCTCCTCTCACGGCGGGTTCCGCCACCGCGTGGTCCGGAGGAGGAGGGATGTGCTGTCAAGCAGAAGTTCTTGTCCCCATCGCTGGAATACCATCATGCCCTCGTCCGCTCACCATGGCGAGCAAAGGAAGATTGAGGAGAGGGAGGAAGGAGTATGTGTAAGCAAGTGCACCACTCTCGCCCCGTTTTATAGAGGGATGGGGCAGGGCGCTAGCCTCTTGCTCAGGAAGCGGCCACCCAGCTCCCCCAATACGCCCCCTGCACTTTAGTGGCTCGGGAATCCCGGCCGACCCTCTGCTCCAACTAGTGATGCCTGGTTTTCAGCCATGGCACCCGTCCCCGCACTCTCCGCATCCACCACCTACCCATCCCAATGCATGAAGCGGGGAGCAAGTGGGATGGTAGTTTCCGCCCCGTGATCATGGGGCGTCGGCAATCCGCAGGCCACGAGCTGAGTTTTTTTCGTAACGTTGCACACGACGCCCGGGAAAACCGGAAACTGGCCTGGGCACAAGATTAATGAAGAAGCAAAGAATCTCTCAAGGGGACATCCACTTCCATGCCCCTGCCTATGCAATTATTAGGGCCTACCCCGATGACGCCCTACAGCACGTTCGGGGCAGCCCTAGGGGCTTCCATCGGTGCAAAAACCCCTGGGTCCATTGCCCAGACTGTGCACAGGCACGAGAACAAGATTGCAACCAAAGCACAAGAGATCAATTCTTCAAGAGACCAGCATGCAGCACAGAAGGACCAAGGCCGAGCAAGAGACACTACTAAGGAAAAAGCCTCCCTTGCCGGGCAGGTGAGCCTAGCAAGGACAGGGTCACCCCCAGTATCGAGCATCCAAGACCGTCCCGGCAAGGCTTTTCGGGACTCATGGAAGCAGAACCACCTCACCACGACGCACGTCGTCGATCGATGCAGCGTCAAGCTCCAAAGTTACTAAGGGGCTGCTATTCGCCACATGCAGCCACTTTCTACAGGAAATACCTATAGGTGACACCCGTCCTGTGATGTGTCGAGCGAGCAGGTGCGAAGCTGGCAAAACAGCCTGGCAAGGCCTGCCAGGCAAGCAACAATGTGACGTTGAGCGGCACATTTAATGCACTCTGTCAACCTGTAGAGTTAGATATGATAGCACTGTTTGCTATCTTATTAGTGCATAATGACTGATTTCTGACTATGGTGACCCCTTAATCTATAAAACAAGGCCTAATGTAACCGTGGAAAGGGTTAGCGAGTCCACCCCCTCGCACATTCATACGTGTGACAGCCTGGTTTTTGCCTTCTGTCTTTTTCCAGAGTTCTTTTCCCTCTACTTTGAATTTGGGTTTTTTGAATCAATTCAAAGACTTAACCACTTGGGCATGTCCGTGATTTTCACCCAAGTGACCCATCCCTCTCTTAATCATCATTCTTTCTCTGAAAAATCCGACAATGACCCATGGAATATTTTTCATAAAAGAAACTAATTCTTTTTCTTCTCTGAAATTCAATTCAGGAACTTGTGCTCCAAAGCAACCCCCATTTTTCTTGCTCCCAAAAATCTAAGAAAATTCTCAAATATTCTTTGGACCTTGGCCCACCTCCCTGAGCAAAAATATTGCATAACTTTTTTGAATAATTTTGCTACAGAAAATCATTTCTGATCTGGACCCAAATTGCAGTTTCTACAACAAGCACCCTTTTCCTTGAACCAATGAGGCTGATTATTCTTGAGCTTCATTACCTTCCTAAGTAAATCTTAACTCCAGAAGATTAGCCCTAATCTCATTCTAGAAGACTTCCAAACTTGGCGACCAAGTTTCTGTCCAGAAACTTGCTAAGAAGCTCTAGTCTTTTCTGGTCAGCCTAGCAGTGAGACATCTCCTCCTTTAGACTAAACACTGCACGGACAACACACTAGACAGGGTTTGGCATCACGTGGGCGTCGTTTTGACCATGCCAGCATGATGGCCGCGTGAAGACACGGCCATGGCAACGCGCTCTACGCTGCGCCCGAGTGTTTGTTCGACGCGTGATCGTTCCAAAGCTCGCCGATGACTGCCGCACAGCACCATCGTCTTCGTATCATCGCCCTTTGCCCCTCCCTGCCACTCGCTGACGCTGGAGCAGCGGCAGCGAGCACGGGAACGTCGCGGCCAAAGCCATAGTGCGCCCGTTCCCCTGTCTTCCTCCCCAACCACCTCCTGTGCTCATCCTCGAGCTTCATAGTGGCCGTGTGAGCTCTGAAGCCTTGCCCCCTCCTCGTTGGTGCCCCTCGTCGCCGTGCGCTGCTTCTAGAGAGCTTCGGTGGAGCCACGTACCCCCACCCCCTCCACCTATAAATTCGGACCCCTCCAGCCTCTCCGAGCATTGCAAGCTCACCGCCCAACCTCCACAAACCCGTAGCATAGCCGCAGCCCGGCTGGGCAGGCCTCTGGCCGCCGTCCCCGACCTGAGCTTGCCAGCAATCCACACAACCCCTCCTCCTCACTCCGGTGCCCCTCGATCTTAGGCTACTCCTCAGGTAACTTAGTAGAGGCCCACTAGTGTCGTCCGAACCCATTGGACCCCCTGGTGTTGCCCCACACCACTGTCGTCTTCAACTCCGGTGAGGTCCACTTTCTGCAGCCACTAGAGAAGCCCGTTCTGACCTCGTCTGTCCACCTCTAGCCAAGCCACGCGTACAGGCTGGTGCGCGAGCGTCTCTTCTATCCATCCTTCCATCTTGATCTGGCCGCCGGTCTCTCCTCGCCGGAGAAAGCGCCGGTGAAGCGCCGCCCGTCTTTGTTTTCTCTCTCTCCCTTGACCTGACGTGCGGGGCCCGCTGTCAGCCTCACCACTCACGCCCGAAGCGGTATGAGTGGAGGCGTATCCCAGGAATACGCAATCGATGTCACCCCCGTCTAATTTTCTTTAATTCAAATTTAAATCAATATTTGACCAGAAACTTTGACCAGCCATAACTTTTAAACCATAAGTCCAAATGAGTTGATTCTTTTTGCATTGTGTTTGTTTTGAAAAGTTGTAGCAGCACACCAAAATGGAGATTTTTTTGTTTTTGCCTAGATTTTCTGGTGATTTTCGAATGAATCTTGTTATTTTGTTTTGAAAAGTTGTAGCAGCACACCAGGGAGAAGCTTGTCTTGAAGATAACCAGGAGGACTGTGAACCTCCTCTGCACTAAGGCAAGCCACACCAACATTTGTATGGTGTCATTTCAATATCTATTATTTTTCCAACTTGAGTATGAGTTATGTTTCATGCATTTAATTGCTTAAATAAATATTGCTTGTGTTAATTACTTTGTCATGATTGGATGCTTAGTTTACAGTACTGTTTGAGTGTTTGAACTAGTTTAAGATAGTCGAAGAAATATTATATTGTGTGGTTATGCTTTTGGATATGAATGCTGGTAGTTTAATTATGTGATTAATTGATTTTAATATATTATGGTATAACCAAAATGCTAAGAACTAAAACCAGTAAAGTAGAACCAGTAAATTTTAATGATGAGTAGTGCAAGAAGACAGTTTTGATGTTGTTGATCTGTTTACTTTTAGTGGTATGTGATGCATGTTGAATAGTTTCATTTTCATGGCATATTGTTACCCGAGTTATTTTATTTCAAGTTAATACTGATGTTAATTCAACTTGAACATAACGTTGAGCAAGTCATGGTGCCACTAAATTGAGTTTTTCCCAGTGTAACCACATTTTCCTTTATGGGAAGGTCGTTATTCGGTCCGTTGTCATGCCTCTCTCCGGTGCCTCAAATGAGGGAAGGTTATGGGCGTGCGGTACCCTGGCCCGGTAAGCAAACATAACCTTGTGTGCCCATTTTTTGTTATGGTACCTTGTCCCCATTTGGGACCATTTTGCCACGACGGTGGATGTTGATGCCTTTGGTTGGTATGGGGCCACCCATGACATAGCCCAGTGGGGAGTTAGTCGGAGTGGCCGGAAGAGTGTCATGGGAATGGGAGGCTTCTGTCGGAATGCCGTTGGTCCACTCGAATGGGAAGACGAGGCCATGGGTTCCATGGTGTGGGTAAAGTGCGCTACCTCTGCAGAGTGTATTTTCAATCTATCGATAGTCGCATCCTCGATTACGGACATAGCTCGTGAGTAAGTCACACCATGCATCTACATTTATAATTAACCTTGCACACAAAAGTTTATGTCTGGCACTGGTTGTGTGATGATTTGTGAGATCATGAAGATAATCGTTGTGGGAACCAAAGTGTTGGTTTCGTTTGTGATCCAGGTATGATCACCTTTCTGGTTACGAGGTAACCCGTTTGGTAAGAGAGTCCGCAGGACATGCTAGACCGTCGTTGCGCTAGATGAACGGTAGTTAGCTTAGTTTGAGTGCTGGTAGTAATAGAAATTGGTTGTTACATTGCATGCATTTTATTTATTGTTATTACTAACTGTCTAATGATTGTGAGTGTAGACAGCTCCAGTTCCGTTCCTGTACCAGTCGGAGCTAGCACCATACACCTCGCCACACCTGCTTCATAATGTGTGGCGACGAATCTACCCAGAGGGTGCTGATTCAGTGTATTAGGTGTATCGGGAGCATCTAGCCAGTTCGCTATACAAGTATTACGCGGAGGTCACTTTACACCACAATTCTCCTTCTGACGCTTACACCTGTTCCTCTAAGGGTGGTTTCGCTGCCACGCCATCCCAGGCCATCCAATATGCTGCACTCGAGGCTCTTTTAGACTTGCGCAACAACGAGGTTTGCATGCAGGGCCATCCAAGTTTCTACTTCTACCCATCTCTGCACGAGAACGGGCGCATCTTGCTATGTCTCTTGATTTATGAGTTGGCCTGAGAGTTAATCCGAGCTGAATAGCCCTTGCCGCTGCTCAGAATAGGTACCCTCCACCTACTGTCGGATTCACTCCGTTCGTTCCTCCAGCCTCTGTTACTCCTGTTACTTCGGTGACCACAAAGGATACCAGGAAACCTTTGGCAGTGACTCCTCGCGATGCCCCTACTGCCTGGGCTTCCCTTGTCGCTACTCCTGTAGCCACTATGCTTAGGTTTCACCCTACACCAGCCCCTAAGGGAGTGTCCTCAAGGCAGCACCGTCGTGTCACTTTTAACCCGGAGGTTTCCACTATCAGCTCAGGATCTGAGTTGGCTCAGGAGAGGAGCCCACAGCACCCGCCGAGCACTAGATCGTTGGAGTATCTGTAGATGTCATGAGGTTGATGTACATATGTACTTGATGACCCACAAGTATTGGGGATCTATCGTAGTCCTTTCGATAAGTAAGAGTGTCGAACCCAACGAGGAGTAGAAGGAAATGATAAGCGGTATTCAGCAAGGTATTCTCTGCAAGTACTGAAATAAGTGGGTAACAGATAGTTTTGTGATAGGATAATTTGTAACGAGCAACAAGTAACAAAAGTAAATAAAGTGCAGTAGGGTGGCCCAATCCTTTTGTAGCAAAGGAAAAGCCGGAACAAACTCTTATAATAGGAAAAGCGCTCTCGAGGACACATGGGAATATCGTCAAGCTAGTTTTCATCATGTTCATATGCAATCGTCAAAAGAGGAACCATAGACGGAAAAGTCGTCCATGAAAACCTCACAAATCTTTTCACAAAAGTCAGAGAATATAGCCATCATGCATCTTTGAAAGGTAGATGGTGCATTACATAAACCAAAAGGCATACGTCTATAAGCAAAAGTACCAAAAGGGCAAGTAAAAGTAGTCTTTGATTGATCTTTAGCCGACACAGGTATTTGAGAGAAACCAGAATAACCATCTAGAAAGCAATATTGTGTATGTTTGCATAATCTTTCTAGCATTTGATCAATAAAAGGTAAGGGGTAATGATCTTTCTTAGTAGCTTTATTTAATTTGCGGAAATCAATTACCATCCTATAACCTGTGATAATTCTTTGTGGAATCAATTCATCTTTATCATTAGGAACAACAGTAATACCTCCCTTCTTAGGGACACAATGGACAGGACTTACCCACTCACTATCAGCAACGGGATAAATTATACCTGCCTCCAGAAGCTTGAGTATTTCTTTTCTTACCACTTCTTTCATTTTAGGATTCAGACGTCGTTGAGGATCACGAACTGGTTTGGCATCTGCTTCCAAATTTATTTTATGTTGACATAAAGTGGGACTAATGCCCTTAAGATCATCAAGAGTATATCCAATAGCAGCACGATGCTTCTTCAGAGTTTTCAATAATCTTTCTTCTTCATGCTCTG
>NC_041384.1:309324073-309354249 GCF_002162155.2 Triticum dicoccoides
TTTAATAGGTGCAGCTACTTTTACTTCTATGGGAGGATGATATTTAAACCACTTCTCCTTAGGGAGATCAACATAAGTAGCAAAAGATTCATAGAAAGAAGCTACTATCTCAGAGTCAAGTCCATATTTAGTGCTAAACTTACGGAAAATATCGGTATCCATAAAAGATTTAACACAATCAAACTTAGGTGTCATACCTGACTCCTTACCTTTGTCGAGGTCCCAATCTTCAGAGTTGCATTTAATTCTATCCAATAAATTCCATATGAATTCAATAGTCTTCATCATAAAAGAACCAGCACAAGAAGTATCGAGCATGGTGCGATTGTTTTCAGAAAGCCGAGCATAAAAACTTTGCATAATTATTTCTCTTGGGAGCTCATGATTGGGGCATGAATATAACATTAATTTAAGCCTCCCCCAAGATTGAGCGATGCTTTCTCGTTTGCGAGGCCAGAAATTATATATATAATTGCGATCACGATGAACAAGATGCATAGGGTAATACTTTTGATGAAATTCCAACTTCAATCTTTTATAGTCCCATGATCTCATATCATCACATAGCCTATACCATATCAACGTGTCTCCCTTCAAAGATAAAGGGAAAACCTTCTTCTTAGCAACATCATCGGGTATACCTGCAAGCTTAAATAATCCACAAACTTCATCCACATATATTAAGTGCTCATCAGGATGCTTTGTTCCATCTCTTGTAAAGGGGTTAGCTAGCAGTTTTTCCATCATAGCCGAAGGAAATTCAAAAGGAGTTCCATTTTCAATAGGTTCAGTAGGTTGAGGAGCAACTCTTTGCTCTACTGGACGGGGTGAAGATACCCCGAACAAGCCCCTCAGAGAAGTACTCCCCGACAACGGTGCCAGAAAAGAGCCTTGATGACCCACAAGTATAGGGGATCTATCGTAGTCCTTTCGATAAGTAAGAGTGTCGAACCCAATGAGGAGCAGAAGGAAATGATAAGAAGTTTTCAGCAAGGTATTCTCTGCAAATACTGAAATAAGTGGTAACAGATAGTTTTGTGGTAGGATAATTTGTAACGAGCAACAAGTAACAAAAGTAAATAAAGTGCAGCAGGGTGGCCCAATCCTTTTGTAGCAAAGGACAAGCCGGAACAAACTCTTATAATAGGAAAAGCGCTCTCGAGGACACATGGGAATATCGTCAAGCTAGTTTTCATCACGTTCATATGATTCGCGTTCGATACTTTGATAATTTGATATGTGGGTGGACCAGTGCTTGGGTGATGTTCTTACTTGAACAAGCATCCCACTTATGATTAACCTCTATTGCAAGCATCCACAACTACAACAAAAGTACTAAGGTAAACCTAACAATAGCATAAAACATGTGGATCCAAATCAGCCCCTTACGAAGCAACGCATAAACTAGGGTTTAAGCTTCTGTTACTCTAGCAACCCATCATCTACTTATTACTTCCCAATGCCTTCCTCTAGGCCCAAATAATGGTGAAGTTTTATGTAGTCAACGTTCACATAACACCACTAGAGGCTAGACAACACACATCTTATCAAAATATCAAACGAATACCAAATTCACATGACTACTCATAGCAAGACTTCTCCCTTGTCCTCAGGAACGAACATAATTAATCACAAAGCATATTCATGTTCATAATCAGAGGGGTAATAATATGCATATAGGATCTTAACATATAATCTTCCACCAATTAAACCAACTAGCATCAACTACAAGGAGTAATCAACACTACTAGCAACCTACTAGCACCAATCCCGGACTTTGAGACAAGAATTGGATACAAGAGATGAACTAGGGTTTGGAGATGAGATGGTGCTGGTGAAGATGTTGATGGAGATTGCCCTCTACCGACGAGAGGAGCATTGGTGATGATGATGGTGATGATTTCCCCCTCCGGGGGAGAAGTTTCCCCGGCAGAACAGCTCTGCCGGAGCTCTAGATTGGATCCGCCAAGGTTCCGCCTCGTGGCGGCGGAGTCTCGTCCCGAAAAGTTCCTTCTTTATTTTTCTCATCGAAAGACCTCATATAGGAGAAGATGGGCATCGGAGAGCCACCAGGGGGCCCACGAGATAGGGGAGCGCCCCCACCCTCGTGAGCAGGGTGTAGGCCCCCCGGCCTTCATCTTTGGCATGGATTTTTCTTTATTTCTTTTAAGACGTTCTGTGGAGTTTCAGGACTTTTGGAGTTGCGCAGAATAGGCCTCTAATATTTGCTCCTTATCAAGACCAGAATTCCAACTGCCGGCATTCTCCCTCTTTATATAAACCTGGTAAAATAAGAGAGAATAGCCATAAGTATCATGACATAAAGTGAAATAACAGTCCATAATGCAATAAATGTCGATATAAAAGCATGATGCATAATGGACGTATCAACTCCCCCAAGCTTAGACCTCGCTTGTCCTCAAGCAAAAAGCCGATAACAATAAATATGTCCTCATGTTTAGAGGTAGGGGCGTCGATAAAAATAAAATACGGACATGAAGGCATCATCAGTATTCTCATAACAGCAACATATATAGATTTTGTCATATGATTAGTTATGTTCAAGTGATGATCTATTCACAATGCAAAGGTATAAATCATATACCTTATTGGGTTCCAACAAACTATAATCTCAATCATTGAAGCAATTGCAATTTATCATAACATCGGAAAGAGTCTATGTCAGAGCTAAAAAGCAAGTCCACATACTCAACTATCACTTAGTCCTCCATAATTGCTAACACTCACACAATACTTGTGGTTACAGAGTTTTAATCGGACACAGAGAAAGATAGGGGCTTATAGTTTTGCCCCACAACCTTTTACCTCAAGGGTAATGTCAACAATAAAGGTTCATGCTCCCCTACATCCAATTATATATATATATATATATATATATATATATATATATATATATATATATATATATATATATATCATGTTCTTTCCAACATGCTGAGCTTGCCAAAGGATTAAATGAAAAAGAAAAGGTGAAGATCACCATGACTCTTGCATAAGGTAGAAGATAATAATAAAGGATAGGCCCTTCGCAGAGGGAAGCAGAGGTTGCCATGCGCTTTTATGGTTGGATGCACAAAATCTCAATGCGAAAGAATGTCACTTTATATTGCCCCTTGTGATATGAACCTTTATTATGCAGTCCGTCGCTTTTATTACTTCCACATCACAAGATCGTATAAAGCTTATTTCTCCCTCACCAATCAATCATACATATTTAGAGCAATTTTTATTGCTTTGCACCGATGACAACTTACTTGAAGGATCTTACTCAATCCATAGGTAGATATGGTGGACTCTCATGGCAAAACTGGTTTAGGGATTTTGGAAGCACATGTAGTATTTCTACTTGGTGCTGAGAATTTGGCTAGCATGAGGGCGAAAGGCAATCTCAACAGGTTAGAGGAACCATGACAACATACTTTATCTCAGATATAAGAAAGACATAACTCATTATGTTGTCTTCCTTGTCCAACTTCAACTCTTTAGCATGTCATATTTTAATGAGTGCTCCCAATCATAAAAGATGTCAATGACAATATATCTATATGTGAAAACCTCTCTTTCCTTATTACTTCCTATAAATTGCAACAATGACCAAAGCTATGTCTGCCAACTCCCAACAACTTTTAATCATCATACTCTTCTATGTGAAGTCATTACTCTCAATAAGATCAATATGAACTTTTTGTTTCTTTTTATTATTTTCTTCTTTCTTTTATTCACCCAAGATTATGGCAAAACAATCAAGCCCTTGACTCAACACTAATCTTTATTATATATAACTCCCAGACTCGATTACATAGATCGATCATAAAGCAAAACTCAAAACTAGATCATGCCATAAACTTTATTCTACTAGATCAGATACTACTAATAGGATCGAACTAAGAAAAAAACGGTAAAGATAGGAGTTGTGATTGTGATACGATACTGGGGCACCTCCCCCAAGCTTGGCAGTTGCCAAGGGGAGTGCCCATACCCAGATACTCAATTCTTATTTGTTGGAGGATACGATGGTGGTGATGGATAATCGCACATCGGGCGTAAGATGTCCTCTAGCTTGCGGATAATGCCCTTGAGTGCGACAATATGCTCCATCAACAAAATATTTTCTTGTGTGAGATACTTGTTTTGTATACGAGCTAACTCAATCATCTTGAAAGCTTCGATCTCAGTTGGGGTAAGAAGGTTATGATCAAGTTGAAGGATGTCTTTTGCTGCCGGAGCTTGATCCTCCGTGACCTTCTTGGTCCTTTCATCCTTGTTGACCTTCGTGGGTTCTTCCCTCTTCAGATCTATCTTCATTAGCGAAGCATCTTTGTCACCATTGTTGGAGGAGGGAGACGACATTATGCCTAGCCTGGAAAACCCTGACAGAAAATAGCTCAAAACAAGAACAGAGGAGGTTTGCGTGATACGGGGGTCAAAACCTTCGGGAGGTTATATAATGATTTTTTACCGACCAAATTACATAACGTGCAAGAAAACGGAGTCCGGAAGGCACACGAGGTGCCCACGAGGTAGGGGGCGCGCCCACCACCCTCGTGGGGCCCTCATGTCCTTCCCGGACTGCTACTTATTTTTCTATTTTTCTAAATATTCCAAAACAGAGAAATATTGCCTTAAAAATTGTTTTGGAGTCGGTTTACTTACCGTACCACATACCTATTCCTTTCGAAATCTGAAACGTTCCGGAAAATGTCCCTTATGTATTCCTGCGGGGTTACGGTTTCAATAATATTGGTTTCAACATTTATGGGATTACCTGAGATATAATGTTTAATTCTTTGATCGTTTACCACCTTCGGATTTGTGCCTTCGAAGTTGTTGATTTTTATGGCACCGGAACGGTAGACCTCCTCCATAACATAGGGGCCTTCCCATTTATAGAGAAGTTTTCCTGCAAAAAATCTTAAACGAGAGTTGTATAGCAATACATAATCACCTACATTGAACTCACGCTTTTGTATCCTCTTGTCATGCCATCTTTTAACTTTTTCTTTAAACAACTTGGCATTTTCATAAGCTTGGGTTCTCCATTCATCAAGTGAGCTAATATCAAATAACCTCTTCTCACCGGCAAGTTTGAAATCATAGTTGAGTTCTTTAATAGCCCAATATGCCTTATGTTCTAGTTCGAGAGGTAAGTGACATGCTTTTCCATAAACCATTTTATACGGAGACATACCCGTAGGATTTTTATATGCAGTTCTATATGCCATAATGCATCATCAAGTTTCTTAGACCAATTCTTTCTAGACCTATTAATAGTCTTTTGCAAAATTAATTTGAGCTCTCTATTGCTCAACTCTACTTGACCACTAGACTATGGGTGATAAGGAGATGCAATTCTATTATTAAAATCATATTTAGCAAGCATTTTACGAAAGGCACCATGAATAAAATGTGAACCACCATCAGTCATTAAATATCTAGGGACTCCAAACCTCGGAAAAATAACTTCTTTAAGCATTTTAATAGAAGTGTTATGATCAGCACTACTAGTTGGAATAGCTTCTACCCACTTAGTAACATAATCAACAGCAACTAGAATATGTGTATATCCATTAGAGGCAGGAAAAGGTCCCATATAATCAAAGCCCCAAACATCAAACAGTTCAATAACAAGTGAATAATTCATAGGCATTTCTTGACGTCTACTAATATTACCAATTCTTTGACATTCATCACAAGACAAGACAAACTTACGGGCATCCTTGAAGAGAGTAGGCCAATAAAAACCAGATTGCAATACCTTATGTGCAGTTCTATCTCCAGCGTGGTGTCCTCCATAAGACTCGGAATGACACTTGCGTACGATCTATTCCTGTTCATGCTCAGGTACACAACGTCTAACAACACCATCTACTCCTTCTTTATAAAGATGCGGGTCATCCCAAAAGTAATGTCTCAAGTCATAGAAGAACTTTTTCTTTTGCTGGTATGTGAAGCTAGGTGGTATAAACTTAGCAACAATATAATTAGCATAATCAGCATACCATGGAGTACTACGAGAAGTACTTATAACATTTAATTGTTCATCAGGAAAGTCATCATTAATAGGTAGTGGGTCATCAAGAATATTTTCTAACCTAGATAAGTTGTCTGCAACGGGGTTCTCAGCTCCCTTTATATCAACAATATTCAAATCAAATTCTTGTAGCAAGAGAACCCATCTAATAAGTCTAGGTTTATCATCTTTCTTTTCCATAAGATATTTAATAGCAGCATGATCAGTGTGAATAGTTACTTTAGAATCAACGATATAAGATCTGAACTTATCACAAGCAAATACAACTGCTAAAAGCTCTTTTTCAGTAGTAGCATAATTTCTTTGAGCATTGTCTAGAGTCTTACTAGCATAATGAATAACATTTAATTTCTTATCAACTCTTTGCCCTAGAACAACACCTACAGCATAATCACTAGCATCACACATAATTTCAAAGGGTAAATTCCAATCAGGTGGCTGAACAATAGGTGCAGAGACTAAGGCTTTCTTAAGTATTTCAAATGCTTCTACACAATCTTAATCAAAGACATATGGTATATCTTTTTGCAATAAATTAGTCAGAGGCCGAGAAATTTTTGAGAAGTCCTTAATGAACCTCCTATAAAATCCGGCGTGACCAAGGAAACTTCTTATACCTTTGATGTCCTTGGGACATGGCATCTTTTCAATAGCATCAACCTTGGCTTTATCAACTTCAATACCTCTTTCAGAAACTTTGTGCCCCAAGACAATACCTTCGTTAACCATAAAGTGGCACTTTTCCCAATTCAAGACAAGATTAGTTTCTTCACATCTCTGCATAACTCGATCAAGATTGCTCAAGCAATTGTCAAAAGAGGAACCATAGACGGAAAAGTCGTCCATGAAAACCTCACAAATCTTTTCACAAAAGTCAGAGAATATAGCCATCATGCATCTTTGAAAGGTAGATGGTGCATTACATAAACCAAAAGGCATACGTCTATAAGCAAAAGTACCAAAAGGGCAAGTAAAAGTAGTCTTTGATTGATCTTTAGCCGACACAGGTATTTGAGAGAAACCAGAATAACCATCTAGAAAGCAATATTGTGTATGTTTGCATAATCTTTCTAGCATTTGATCAATAAAAGGTAAGGGGTAATGATCTTTCTTAGTAGCTTTATTTAATTTGCGGAAATCAATTACCATCCTATAACCTGTGATAATTCTTTGTGGAATCAATTCATCTTTATCATTAGGAACAACAGTAATACCTCCCTTCTTAGGGACACAATGGACAGGACTTACCCACTCACTATCAGCAACGGGATAAATTATACCTGCCTCCAGAAGCTTGAGTATTTCTTTTCTTACCACTTCTTTCATTTTAGGATTCAGACGTCGTTGAGGATCACGAACTGGTTTGGCATCTGCTTCCAAATTTATTTTATGTTGACATAAAGTGGGACTAATGCCCTTAAGATCATCAAGAGTATATCCAATAGCAGCACGATGCTTCTTCAGAGTTTTCAATAATCTTTCTTCTTCATGCTCTGAAAGGTTAGCACTAATAATAACAGGATATATCCTATTTTCATCAAGATAAGCATATTTAAGATTATCAGGAAAAGGTTTAAGCTCAAACACGGGATCTCCCTTGGGTGGAGGAGGATCCCCTAAAATTTCAACAGGCAAATTGTGTTTCAGAATAGGTTCCTGTTTAAAGAATACTTCATCTATTTCCCTTCTTTCATTCATGAACATATCATTTTCATGGTCTAGCGAATAGTGTTCTAAAGGATCACTAGGAGGTACGGCAATAGAAGCAAGACCAATAATTTCATCCTTAATAGGTAATTCTTCCTCACGATGTTGTTTACTAAATTTAGAGAAATTAAACTCATGAACCATATCATCCAAGCCAACAGTAACAACACTCTTTGTGCAATCTATGGTAGCATTAACAGTGTTCAAGAAGGGTATACCAAATATAATGGGACAAAAGCTATCTTGTGGGGAAGTAAGAACAAGAAAATCAGCAGGATATTTAGTGTTCCCACACAAGACTTCAACATCTCTAACAATTCCAATTGGTGAAATAGTTTCTCTATTAGCAAGTTTAATTGTGACATCAATATCTTCTAACTCAACAGGTGCAATATCATGCATAATTTCTTTGTATAAGTCATGAGGTATAACACTAGCACTAGCACCCATGTCACATAAGCCATAATAACAATGATCTCCTATTTTAACGGAAATAATAGGCACGCCTACCACAGGTCTATGTTTATCTTTAGCACAAGGTTTAGCAATTCTAGCAGTTTCACCTTCGAACTGAATAACATGCCCATCAATATTATCAGACAAGAGATCTTTAACAATAGCAATTTTAGGTTCTACTTTAACTTGCTCAGGAGGTGTATAAGTTTTAATATTGCTTTTACGAACAATAGTTGAAGCTTTAGCATGATCCTATATTCTAAGAGGGAAAGGTGGTTTCTCAACATAAGCAGTAGGAACAATAGGATCATTATAAGTGACAGTCTTTTCTTCAATTTTAATAGGTGCAGCTACTTTTACTTCTATGGGAGGATGATATTTAAACCACTTCTCCTTAGGGAGATCAACATAAGTAGCAAAAGATTCATAGAAAGAAGCTACTATCTCAGAGTCAAGTCCATATTTAGTGCTAAACTTACGGAAAATATCGGTATCCATAAAAGATTTAACACAATCAAACTTAGGTGTCATACCTGACTCCTTACCTTTGTCGAGGTCCCAATCTTCAGAGTTGCATTTAATTCTATCCAATAAATTCCATATGAATTCAATAGTCTTCATCATAAAAGAACCAGCACAAGAAGTATCGAGCATGGTGCGATTGTTTTCAGAAAGCCGAGCATAAAAACTTTGCATAATTATTTCTCTTGGGAGCTCATGATTGGGGCATGAATATAACATTAATTTAAGCCTCCCCCAAGATTGAGCGATGCTTTCTCGTTTGCGAGGCCAGAAATTATATATATAATTGCGATCACGATGAACAAGATGCATAGGGTAATACTTTTGATGAAATTCCAACTTCAATCTTTTATAGTCCCATGATCTCATATCATCACATAGCCTATACCATATCAACGTGTCTCCCTTCAAAGATAAAGGGAAAACCTTCTTCTTAGCAACATCATCGGGTATACCTGCAAGCTTAAATAATCCACAAACTTCATCCACATATATTAAGTGCTCATCAGGATGCTTTGTTCCATCTCTTGTAAAGGGGTTAGCTAGCAGTTTTTCCATCATAGCCGAAGGAAATTCAAAAGGAGTTCCATTTTCAATAGGTTCAGTAGGTTGAGGAGCAACTCTTTGCTCTACTAGACGGGGTGAAGATACCCTGAACAAGCCCCTCAGAGAAGTACTCCCCGACAACGGTGCCAGAAAAGAGTCTTGATGACCCACAAGTATAGGGGATCTATCGTAGTCCTTTCGATAAGTAAGAGTGTCGAACCCAATGAGGAGCAGAAGGAAATGATAAGCGGTTTTCAGCAAGGTATTCTCTGCAAATACTGAAATAAGTGGTAACAGATAGTTTTGTGGTAGGATAATTTGTAACGAGCAACAAGTAACAAAAGTAAATAAAGTGCAGCAGGGTGGCCCAATCCTTTTGTAGCAAAGGACAAGCCGGAACAAACTCTTATAATAGGAAAAGCGCTCTCGAGGACACATGGGAATATCGTCAAGCTAGTTTTCATCACGTTCATATGATTCGCGTTCGATACTTTGATAATTTGATATGTGGGTGGACCAGTGCTTGGGTGATGTTCTTACTTGAACAAGCATCCCACTTATGATTAACCTCTATTGCAAGCATCCGCAACTACAACAAAAGTATTAAGGTAAACCTAGCCATAGCATGAAACATGTGGATCCAAATCAGCCCCTTACGAAGCAACTCATACACTAATGTTTAAGCTTCTATCACTCTAGCAACCCATCATCTACTTATTACTTCCCATTGCCTTCCTCTAGGCCCAAATAATGGTGAAGTGTTATGTAGTCGACGTTCACATAACACCACTAGAGGCTAGACAACATACATCTTATCAAAATATCAAACGAATACCAAATTCACATGACTACTCATAGCAAGACTTCTCCCTTGTCCTCAGGAACGAACGTAATTACTCACAAAGCATATTCATGTTCATAATCAGAGGGGTAATAATATGCATATAGGATCTGAACATATAATCTTCCACCAATTAAACCAACTAGCATCAACTACAAGGAGTAATCAACACTACTAGCAACCTACTAGCACCAATCCCGGACTTTGAGACAAGAATTGGATACAAGAGATGAACTAGGGTTTGGAGATGAGATGGTGATGGTGAAGATGTTGATGGAGATTGCCCTCTCCCGATGAGAGGAGCGTTGGTGATGACGATGGTGATGATTTCCCTCCGGGAGAGAAGTTTCCCCGGCAGAACAGCTCTGTCGGAGCTCTAGATTGGATCCGCCAAGGTTCCGCTTAGTGGCGGTGGAGTCTTGTCCCGAAAAGTTCCTTCTTAATTTTTTCTCATCGAAAGACCTCATATAGGAGAAGATGGGCATCGGAGAGCCACTAGGGGGCCCACAAGATAGGGGGCGCGCCCTAGGGGGGCGCCCCCACCCTCGTGAGCAGGGTGTGGGCCCCCTGGCCTTCATCTTTGGTGTGGATTTTTCTTTATTTCTTTTAAGACGTTCCGTGGAGTTTCAGGACTTTTGGCGTTGCGCAGAATCGGTCTCTAATATTTGCTCCTTATCCAGACTAGAATTGCAGCTGCCGGCATCCTCCCTCTTTATATAAACCTTGTAAAATAAGAGAGAATAGCCATAAGTATCGTGACATAAAGTGAAATAACAGTCCATAATGCAATAAATATCGATATAAAAGCATGATGGAAAATGGATGTATCAGTACTCGTACATGTCATGATGCTTAGTTTCATGTATGAGGGTAGTCGAACCTGTCATGATGTTTACTTTTCATGTATGAGTCTATGTATAATTATGTTGGGACCTTTTTATTATTCGCCTTGATTTCTTTTCGCTGCATTCTTTCGGCTTGCCGCTGGCTTTCTTCCCATTTTTGGATATTTCTCATCTCAGTTACTTTATATTGGAAAAATAAACAATAGGATGATGCGGGGAGGCAGCAGCAGCCATGCTTGTGAGGATGTCCCTATTGGTCGCTCAGCAAGACCTGCAGGACATTCCACCGAGTCATATCCGCCACCACCGCCTCCACCGCCACATCCGCCATCCACTGAGCAAATCATGTGTATGTTTTAAGAAAGAAGGAACAACGATATGATTGAGCTTTTGTGAAGTGTGGAAGCTATGGTTGGGTAGAATGGAAATCAGAATGGTCATCACTCCAAGCTGTCAGATTTACGGAGGACCATGCCTCCCAGTTTTAATCAAGTTATTGATCCTTTGGAAGCCGATGATTGGTTAAGGACTATTGAGAAGAAGCTTGAGATTGCTCGCACTGAAGAAGCTGGCAAGGTTCCATTCTCTACGCACTATCTTGAGGGAGCTGCCGCTATATGGTGGGATAATGCTTAGGCTATGTGGCCTGCGAACGATGGAATTACTCGGACTAAATTCAAGGACTGTTGCCGCAAGTACCATATTCCCGCCGGTATTATGAAGGTCAAGCAACGCGAATTCCTAGCTCTCACCCAAGGAAGCCTGTTAGTAAGTGACTACTTGCACAAGTTCAACCATTTGGCCCGTTACTATCTCTATGATGTGGCCACAGAAGAAAGGAAGATCGACAGATTTTTTGGAGGACTGAATCAACACCTCAGATGCACTCTCGGTACATTTGATTTCCCGGATTTCCAAACTCTGGTAAAGAAAGCCCTCATCGCAGAAAGGGAACACAAGGTCATGCATGACAAAAGGCCTGCTAATAATGATCACAAGCACAAATTCGAGCCTAAGAAGGATGGACAACCAATGCAGAAGGCTCGTACTTGGCAGCAGACTCAGGTTGAGTACAAAGCCAATTGGCATTAGAATGTTAACAAGACCACTACTCAAGTCAAGAATGTCGTAACTAACCCGGTGCGCAAAGAATGCCAGCACAACAACTCCTGCTTCAATTGTGGGCAAACTAGACATCATGCCAGATAGTACCCCAAGAATGGCAAGCCAAACGCCCCATTCAGGCCACAAGTCAATCACTTGGAGCCCTACTCTGTCTAGAGGACCATCCAAGGGCAAGTTCATCACCTCTCCACATATGAAGCCCAAGAGGACCCGAAAGTCATCATTGGTATGTTTCCTGTTAATAGCATACCTGCAATAATTTTATTTGAATCTAGGCTTTCCCACTCTTTTATTTCGTGGAGTTTTGTTGCCCAAAACAAGTTTCCTTGCTCGATTTTGGGGAAAATTATGATGGTACAATCCCCGGGATCCGTGCTTAGAAGCAACCTGGTCTATTGTAATTTGGAAATTGATATCAAGGGAGTGAGATTTCCATCTTCCTTGATAGTCATCGAGCCCGCCAAGTTGGATATTATTTTGGGAATGAACTGGTTAACCCAATATCAAGTAGGCATAAATTGTGCGACTAGAGAAGTCACCATGACAAGTCAGGAAGGTCGAACCACAAAATTCTATGCCTGCAGAAGCATACCCAAGAAGGAAATGGTTTTCACGGCTGTGGCTGAAGAATTATAATTAATTCCTGTGGTCAGTGAGTTTCCAGATGTATTCCTTGAGGAATTACCAGGAATGCCGCTAGACAGGGAGCTTGAGTTTGCAATTGATCTTGTGCCCGGAACCGCACTGTTGTACAAGAAATATTATCGAATGCCTTCGTCAGAATTAGTGGAATTAAAGAAACAACTTGATGAGATGCTTCAAAAGGATACATCCGTCCGAGCTCTTTACCATGGGGATCACCCGCAATATTTGTGGACAAGAAGGATGGCAGTCTTCGGATGTGTGTGGATTACCGCCAGCTAAACGATGTCACTATCAAGAACAAGTATCCACTATTGAGGATTGATGATTTGTTTGATCAACTCAATGGGGCAAAAGTATTCTCCAAGATTGATTTGAGGAACGGATATCACCAGCTAAAAATCAAGAAGGAAGATATTCCTAAGACTGCGTTCACTACTCAATACGGTCTTTATGAATATACAGTTATGTCTTTCAGCCTCACCAATGCCCTTGCCTTTTTCCTGCATATGATGAATAAGGTATTCATGGATTTCTTGGATAAGTTTGTGGTGGTATTCATCGATGAAAGCCTCAGAGCAGTTTTGCAAAGGCTCCGTGACCATCAGCTATATGCGATGTTTAGAAAATGTGAGTTTTGGCTCAAGAAAGTTGGATTTTAAGGGCATGTTCTTTTAGCAGAAGGGATATCCATGGATCCAAGTAAGGTGAAGGACGTTCTTGATTGGACGGCGCCCACGATAGTATCCCAGATCCGTAGTTTCCTTGGATTAACCAGATACTACTGCTGCTTCATCGAAGGTTTCTCTAAGATTGCCAAGCCGATGACAGAGCTCCTCAAGAAAGATAAGAAGTTTCAATGGACTAAGGACTATGAGAAAAGCTTTAATGAGCTAAAGACCAGGCTGACAACAACACCAGTATTGACTCTTCCAGACATCTACCGCACCTTTGATGTATACTATGATGCATCCAGGAGAGGTATTGGGTGCGTACTCATGCAAGATGGCAAGATTGTAGCATACACATCTCGACAGCTACGACCTCATGAAGGGAACTATCCAACACATGATTTGGAGTTGGCCGCAATTGTGCATGCTTTGAAAATTTGGAGACACTACCTCATTGGAAAAAGGTGTCAATTATTTACCAACCACAAGAGTCTCAAGTATATATTCATTCAACCAGACTTAAACCTCCACCAGCGAAGATGGCTCGTGTTGGTCAAGGATTATGACCTTGGAATAAATTATCTTACGGGTAAAGCCAACGTGGTTGGCGATGCCCTCACCCGCAAGCATGCTAGTATGAATGCCATGATGGAGTCCTTGCCTCCCGAACTCCAAGAAGAGATCGCTCAGCTTAATTTGGTTATTGTTGATGCCAGTCTGGCTAATATATTGGAATTTACTCCTACCCTCGAGGATGAGATCCGGAGGGCACAGCTAGATGGCCCAGTTCTGCAACACCATGTCAAGCATATGATAGAATACAAGACTCCGGATTTCTCCAAGGATCAGCAAGGTACGTTAAGGTTTTGAGGATGGATTTACGTACCTGAGCAAGTAGACCTAAGAAAGAAGATCTTGGTAAGCACACAAATCTTCGTACTCAATTCACCCAGGAGGTACCAAAATGTATGAAGATCTTCGCCAGATATTTTGGTGGGATGGAATGAAGAAAGACATCGCATACTTTGTCGCTTGCTGCGATATATGCAACATAGTTAAGGCGGAACACCAGAAACTCGCTAGACTTCTCCAACCCCTACTCGTTCCGCAATGGAAGTGGGATGATGTCTGCATGGACTTCATCACATGCTTATCAAAGACACCGAGGCAATGATGCAGTATGGGTCGTGGTGGACACGCTGACAAAGGTAGCTCACTTCATTCCCATCTGAACCACCTACCAAGCTTACCAACTCGCACAATTATATGTGTCCAGGATTGTCAGTTTGCATGGACTGCCAACAAGAATTACTTCAGATCAAGGTTCTCTCTTTACCATAGCATTCTGGGCACGTCTCCATCAAGCCTTGGGGACTGCCCTAAAGTACAGCATAGCTTATCATCCTTAGACAAACGGGCCGATTGAGCGGGTAAATAAAATACTCGAAGATATGCTCCGAGCATGTGCTTTGGCCCAAGGACCCAAGTGAAAAGATTTTCTATCGTATGCTGAATTCTCCTACAATAACAGTTTCCAGACCAGCCTGAAGATGTCACCTTATGAAGCTCTGTATGGCCAGAAGTGCCGCACTCCGCTAAACTGGTCTCAAACCAGAGATAGCCACATTTTAGGAACTGATTTAATGATGGAGGTTGAAAAGCAAGTCAAGGAGATCCGAGATAGACTGCAGTTGGTCAAGTCCTAAAAGAAGAGTTACTATGATACAAAGCATCATCAGATCAATTTTGAACCCAGAGACCATGTGTACCTCCGAGTCACACCCATGAAAGGAGTCAAGAGATTTCAGACCTGAGGAAAATTGGCACCCAGATATATTGGTCTGTTCCCAGTGATGAACAGAGTGGGCACAGTTGCTTATCAGTCGGAATTGCCACCAAAATTGTCAGAAGTACACAATGTGTTCCATGTCTCACACCTAAGAAGGTGTATTTTTTCACCCGAGAAAAGGACTGATATGGTAGAAATAGAGCTTGCTAAGGATTTAATCTATGAGGAGAGACCATTCAGAATATTGGATGATACAGAAAGAGTCACTCGTAGTAAAGTGATAAAGTTTTATAAGGTTCAGTGGGAGCATCACACCGAGGAAGAAGCAACCTGGGAAAGAGAGGAATTTCTAAGGACAACCTACCCAGAATTGTTTTCTCGAGCAACTGAATCTCGAGGACAAGATTCATCCTAAGTGGGGGAGGTTCATGACAGCATGGTTTTTGCCTTCTCTATTTTTTCGGACTTCTTTTCCCTCTGCTTTGAATTTGGGGTTTTTGAATTAATTCAAATGGGCTTAACCACTTGGGCATGTCCTTGATTTTCACCCAAGTGACCCATCCCTCTCTTAATCATCATTCTTTCTCTGAAAAATCCCAAAAGCAACTTGTTCTCCAAAGCAATTTACTTCTCTGAAATTCAATTCAGAAACTTGTGCTCCAAAGCAACCCCCATTTTTCTTGGTCCCAAAAATCTGAGAAAATTATCATATATTCTTTGGCCTTGGCCCACCTCCCAGAGCAAAAATATGTCATAAATTTTTGGAATATTTTTGCTGTAGAAAATCATTTCTGTTCTGGACACAAATTGCAGTTTCGACAGCAAGTACCCTTTTCCTTGATCCAATGAGGCTGGTTTTTCTTGAACTTCATTACCTTCCTAAGTAAAGCTTAAATCCAAAAGATTAGCCCTAATATCATACTAGAAGACCTCCAAACTTGGCAACCAAGTTTCTGTCCAGAAACTTGCTAAGAAGCTCTAGTCTTTTCTAGTCGGCCTGGTAGTGAGACATCTCCTCCTTTAGACTAAACACTGCACGGACAACACAGTAGATAGGGTTTGGCATCGCGTGGGCGTCATTTTGACCATGCCATCGTGGTGACCGCGTGAAGACACAACCCTGGCAACGCGCCCGACACGCTCTGTGTTGCGCCCGAGTGTTTGTTCAACGCGTGATTGTTCCAGAGCTCGCCGACGACTGCCGTGCCATGCCACCGCCTTCATCTCATCTCATCGCCCTTTACCCCTCCCTGCCGCTCGCCGATGCCGGAGCAGCCGCCGTGAGCACGAATAGGTCGCGGCCAAAGCCACAGTGTGCCCGTGCCCCTGTCTTCTTCCCCAACCGCCTCCTATGCTCGTCTTCGAGCTTCGTAGTGGCCGTGTGAGCTCTGAAACCTTGCCCCCTCCTTGCTGGCGCCCCTCGTCATCGTGTGCCGCTTCTAGAGAGCTCCAACGGAGCCACGAACACCGACTCCCCTCCATCTATCAATTTAGACCCCTCTAGCCTCTCCGGGCATTCCAAGCTCACCGCCCAATCTCCACAAACCCGTAGCATAGCCGCAGCCCAGTCGGGCAAGCCTCCGGCTGCCGTCCCTGACCCGAGCTCTCAGGTGATCCCCACAGCCCCTCCTCCTCACTCCGGTGCCCCTCGAGCCCAGACCACTCCTCAGGAGACTCACTGGTGGCCCACTGGTGCCGTCCGAACCCGTTGGAGCCCCTGGTGCAGCCCCATGTCGCCGTCTTCTTCAACTCTGGCGAGCTTCGCTTTCTGCAGCCACTGTAGAAGCCCATTCCGACCCCGTCCGTCTACCTCTAGCAAGCCACGGGTACAGGTAGGTGCGCAAGTTTCTCCTCTATCCATCCATCCCTCTCGATCTGGCCGTCGGGCTCTCCTTGCCGGAGAAAGCACCGGCGAAGCGCCGCCCGTCTCTGTTTTCTCTCTCTCACTGCCCCCGACCTGATGTGTGGGACCCGCTGTCAACCTCACCACTCGCGCCCGAAGCGTTACGAGTGGAGGCGTATCCCAGGAATACTTCATCGATGTCACCTCCTCTGATTTTCTTTAATTCAAATTTAAATTAATATTTGACCAGAAACTTTGACCAGCCATAATTATTAAACCATAAGCCCAAATGAGTTGATTCTTTTTTGCATTGTGTTTGTGTTGGAAAGTTCTAGCAGCACGCCAAAATGGAGATTTTTCCTTGCTGCCTTGAATTTCTGGTGATTTTCAGAATGAATCTTGATATTTTGTTTTGTAGTTCTTAATTATTTTCAGAGGGAAAAGCTTGTCTTGAAAATAACCAGGAGGAGTGTGAACCTCCTATGTACGAAGGCAAGCCACACCAACACTTGTATGGTGTCATTTCAATATCTATGATTTTTCCAACTTGAATATGAGTTATTTTTCATGCATTTAATTGCTTAAATAAATATTGCTTGTGTTAATTACTTTGTCATGATTGGATGCTTACGTTACAGTACTGCTTGAGTGTTTGAACTAGTTTAAGGCAGTACAAGAAATTTTATATTGTGTGGTTATACTTTTGGATATGAATTATGGTGGTTTAATTATGTGATTAATTGATTTTAATATATTATGTTATAACCAAAATGATGAGAACTAAAACTAGTAATGTTTAATGATGAGTAGTGCAAGAAGAGAGTTTTGATGATGTTGATCTGTTTACTTTAAGTGGTATGTGATGCATGTCGAATAGTTGCATTTTCATGGCATATTGTGACTCGAGTTATTTTATTTCAAGTTAAAACTGATGTTAATTTAACTTGAACATAACGTTGAGCGAGTCCTTGTGCCAGTGAATCAAGTTTTTCCCACTGCAACCACATTTGCCTTTATGGGAAGGTCGTTATTCGGTCTGTTGTCATGCCTCTCGCCGATGCCTCCAATGAGGGAAGGTTATGGGCGTGCGGTACCCTGGCCTGGTAAGCATACATAACCTTGTGTGCCCGTTTGTTGTTATGGTACCTTGTCCCTCTTTGGGACCATTTTGCCACGACGGTGGCCATTGATGCCTTTGGTAGGCACAGGGCCACCCATGACTTAGTGCAGTGGGGAGTTAGTCAGAGTGGTCGGGAAAGTGTCATGGCAATGGGAGGGTTCTATCGAAACATCGTTGGTCCACCTGAATGGGAAGACGAGGCATGGGTTCCGTGGTGTGGGTAAAGTGCACTACCTCTGCAGAGTGTATTTTCAATCTATCGATAGCCGAGTCCTTGGTTACGGACATAGCTCGTGAGTAAGTCACACCATGGATCAACATTTATAATTAATCTTGCACACTAAAGTTTATGTTTGGCACTAGTTGTGTGATGACCTGTGAGATCATGAAGATGATCATTGTAGGAACAAAGTGTTGGTTTTGTTTGTGATCCAGGTATGATCGCCTTTCTGGTTATGAGGTAACCCGTCTGGTAAGAGAGTCTACAGGACTAAGTGCAAAAGTTGACTTATCACTGCATCAATAATATGTCTTGCATTGCATTAAACCTGATTAATTGTCATGATATTGTTTGCCATTATGCTTATGATTGTTGTGAGCTTGCAAGTACATTCAATGTACTGACCTGGCGTGTCATGTCAGATTTCAGGAAAGTCGTTTTGGATTGGAGAGCTTCCTGTGTCTAGATCGTTTCCACATCGGTGTCCCTGTGCTATGGAGTTCCACTGCGTTGTCATTCCGCTGCTGCGTAGTTATCTTGATCGAGGCCCCTTCATGTTCATTAAATAATGTACATATTGTTCTGCCGCACTGTGTCTGCCGCTTGGCCTCGCTACTTGATGTAATACCAAACCTATGTTTCTGCTAGGATCAATAAAGCGGTTGTTTTCTGTACCAAGTTGTTGTGTCTGGCCAGAACACTTCATCTCTGTGCTGGCAATGCAAGGTAAACCGGTTGCTTTGAGCCAGGGCGCCACAGTACACGCGTAGCTGCTTTGCCCTGGAGCAACCCTGTCGGGCAAGCGTGCTATGCTCACCACAAATTTTCCCACCATCAATCCACTAAAGAAGGAGTAGGGTTTTTACGCCTCACGGAAGCCCAAACCTGGGTAAAAATTGCATGTGTGATCTCTGCTGTTGTTCCACGCTCCTCTGCTCTTTATGCAACATGCCATCCCCTCACCGAACCAGCAAGGTTCTCTTGGTCCCATAGGTGGTTGTGGTTTCCCGCATTGCGCCACTTCAGAAGAGGGACAGATGCGCCTGGGAGCACGGGGATGTTGTTGACAGGATGCGCCTGTACCCGAGCCTCACCAATAACATGTCCGTATACGCCCAAGGTTGGCTATGCGAGCAGCTATTCATCAGCCTCGGGCCATTCCGCCTGCTGGGAAGGGTCATCCCACTGCACATCAACTCTCCTAGGGACCAAATTCTGAAGTGGATGCCACACTATGACTCTTACGGGGTTGAGGCCAGTTGGCAAATGCCCGAGCTAGATGAAGAGATCGACTAGGTCTCCAACCTAGAAGGAAGGGCTACCAGGGTGGAGGGCAACATGTTCAAGCGCACCTCCACGGTAGAGGCGAAATTTATCAGGAGATGAATTGAAGAGGACAAAGCGCTTCAGGCTGCCGAGAAGGCGAGGCCCAGAGAAGAGGAGGAGGAGGAAGAAGAAGTGGAGGCCGAAGGCAAAGGCTCTTTATATGAAAAGAGTGAGAAGCACGCCACAGAGGAGGTTGCCGGGATCGACACTGCTGGGGCCAAAATTCATCAGGCCGCGGCAGCAGAGGCCCAAGGAGGTGGCGAGGCTGGAGAAGCAGAACAGCCTGAGGAGGAATGGCTTGTCACGGGCCCACAAGCTCCAGAGTCGGACCTAGACCAACAACCATGCTGGCGGGATAGCCGGGGGCAACGGCCTCTAGTCCCGCACCAGCCACCAAGAGGGTGAAGAAAATTGCCTCCAAGAGCGACGAGCCGGATGTGGTACGTCACCATTCCTCTCGTCTTTCTGAGGCCCAAACCCTTCCCGCCAAGCGACGAACAGTCACCGGGGTTGATCCCAGCCCCAGTCAAGTTTAGCTTCCTCGCGCAGCTCAACCCCGGTGGAGCCCCTGGTTCCACCAAAGAGCTCAAAGTTGCCAGGGAGATCTCTTCCCCCGACTCTGAAGAGGAGCAGGTCGAGCCCGCCACCCATGGGATTCGCGCTAGGATCTATGCTCATCGATCCAGAGTAAGCAGATCACTAAATTTTATTTTTCGAGAAAATATGTACTTGACGCTTGCATATCTCAGTCTTGCTTGCTGACTCGTCGGAGATGAAGAACCCCTCATCCATCAAGCCAAGAGAACCAAATAGGTGGCGCCGCGTGGGCCTTTGGCGGGCACGAGCCTAGTGGGATATAGCACAGAAGATCATGCGCCTAGCCCCTGGCCTAGCCCCCAGCGCGATAGTATGGAGCAAGTTTCGCCCACCAGGAGAGACGCGGCATACCATGCTCCATCCCCCGCCAAGTAAGGAGAGGAGACCCACTAGCGTGGGGCCCACCCCATCTGTTGTCCAAGTAGGGAAATCACCAGAGAGGGCCTCCACTGAAGGGTCGGCCCAAGTTGATGTCATGGTTACCGAAGAAGGGGACATAGACCGCATCACGACAACTTATGTTGCCGGGGAGACTAATGGCCTTCCGCAACAAGCGCCATCGGGTAACCTGCTTGCTCTTGTTTCTTCTTATATGGATTATTTCATTCCTAGGTCCCCGACCCAGTACCTCGTAGCATCTCTTTATCATTGCTTGTTAAATTTGCCTGCATCTTCATTGGTAGAGGAACCTGAGCTACTGGAAGAAGTGGCCATCATTGGGAAAGATGTTGCCGAGGAGGCCACCAGGATTGCTACCGCGGAAGGTCAAGGTCAGGCTACTGGGACCATACAAGAATTTCCTGGAGGGGCGGAGAAAGCCCATGGCATCACACCTAGCCAGGACAGAGTTGTGGAGGAGAAGATCCCTCTACAAACAATGTGGCCCCTTCCTCCATGTGGTACATCAGCCGCAGTCCCACAGCTATCCTCAAGCAAGTTGGCGCTAGTCCTTGCCCAACCTGGACTTGTAGCCCCCGACTCATCTATTGCGATCAGTGCGGATTTTGACAAAGAGATCCAATGCATCTTGGCACCGTTGTCCCAGCGAGCTAAAGAGACATATGATCCTATTGGTGTGGCTATGGACCGATCCTTCTTGGAGTCCGTGGTGACATGCATCAAGGATATGTAGAGCAGATATAGCTTGAAGCGGCAGGCGATCAAGGAGCAGTGTGACTCAGCCAGCCTCTTGGATCAGAAACTGAGGGACAAGGTTAGCGAACTGCGTGAGTGGCATAGCAAACACTTCCAATCCCTCAAGTGGCAATAGGAGGTGATAACCATGGCCAAAGAGGATGTCGATGCCTGGGAGGTCCGCCTGGCGGAGCGTGAAGTACTTCTGAACACCAAAGAAAAATACATCTCTTCTCGGGAAGGGAACCTTGAGGCCACCCTCCACAACAAGGATGGAGAATTTGAGGCACTTATCCAACAACGCACCAAGGATCTGGATGACAAGCACAAGGCGGATCTTGACACGCTCACCATCGACTCTGCTACCTAGCTAAAGAAGATTGCCGATGAACTTGCCTCTG
The DNA here is from genome assembly GCF_002162155.2 of Triticum dicoccoides. NCBI lineage: Eukaryota > Viridiplantae > Streptophyta > Magnoliopsida > Poales > Poaceae > Triticum > Triticum dicoccoides. The sequence continues at coordinate 309,345,911 of NC_041384.1, forward strand.
CCTCTACTACCAAGGCTGATCTTGATCAACAGGTGGCCAAGCTGATAGAGAACCTTGCCAGGAGCTCCAAGGAAACCATGGCTCTTAAAGAGAAAGCACAAAAAGCAGAAACCCTTTTGAAGGAGGTGCAACTGCAGCTTTCCTCCAAGAGCAAGGACCTCGACACTGCCAGCGGTACCATTACTGACATGAAGGAAAGGCTTGCACCTTAGAGAGTAGGATTGAGTTTGCCGGAGCTCTTGAGCAGCTGTTGATGAAGGACTTGGACAATGCGAGAACTCCCGAAAAGATGTCGAGGACAAATTGCAAAACCAAGTTGAGTAGCATGACCTCTGGATGAAGAGCTTGGTTGATATCGCTGACCGCCTGGCTGCCCAGATCTCGGAGATGGACATGAAGAGTTGGGCTTTCTCCGTCAATAGCCACGAAGTTCCAAGCATCAAGTTGATGCTCTTCTTTGAAGGCTTGATCAAAGGGCTGAAGATGTATGACGATGAAAGGGCCACTTGTTTTGCAAAAGAGTCCCGGAAGCTTGCCTATGATGCTCTCTTCATGGTTTTGAGCAATCTCTCTTATTGTCACCGAGACCTCGACCTTGTCGATGGCTTCAGGAGGCTGCCGCCGGGTGCCGACGTTTCTGCTACTCAGGAGAAGGCTGGTCCCTTTGCCGACAAGGTTATCTCCATCCCCAGGGTTCCCAGAGACCACCAAGCTCAGCCCTAAACCATTCTTATTGCCGCAGTGCCCTATAACAAAAACAATCATGTGTCATGTGCTTAGGATCTGTACCATTTCTGATTTTTCACTCATTGGACTGATGTTTAATTATGTTAACACAGTTATACCTCTTTTGTTTACCCATTGATGTTCGTATGGTTACTTTCTTTTGCATACTTTGGTTGCCCGCTAGTAGCATACTATCGTGATTGCTGCGAGGAACAGGTCCTTAGCATTCAGTTGGCGAGGATATGACCTGGCACGTTTTTCCTTATCAGTCTTCGATGCAGCCACCTACCATGTTGAGCAGGCTCGAAACAAAGTAGGGGCACAGTCAAATAAATTAAGGTACCATCATACAAAAAGGCTTGTCATACAAAACTCCTAGTTGTCCAAGGGATAATGATGCAAAAACTTCAAAGAAAAAGCCGATGCGCATGTTAACTTAGCTTTTGTTCATGCTCCCCTTCTTCACCGCTCGTACATTTGGTCTTGTATAATACTTTCTTCTCCACTTGCGATTGTTCCTCCTCTTCCGGTATCCACCCTTGTTCTGAAAATACAACAAACGAGAAGGCGCACAAGGGATAGACTTGGCAGGTTATTAGCTATGCGCCTGTCCCCAGCAATAGCCAGTGGGGTTTATTTAAATGCTTGCAGCTGATGAGGCATGGTAGCAAAGAAGGGTCAGCTCCTCTCTCCCTTTGCTCATACTTGTTAAGGATCTCATGGCGGTGGGCACAAGGGCCATGCTGATGCGAAAGACCTTGCCGGAGCATGCTTGCCGGGACATCGACCAACAGATTTGCACCAACGTTCCACTCAAGATTTACCCTTGGCGAGATAAATGCTGGACTGAGTTCCACGCGGACTCATCGATGCTCATGATGCCACTTCTTCATGGCTCGATCATTGAGGAGTGGGAAGGGAGGAGGGGGCCACCCACCACTACAAAAAAATACACTTCCGTGATGATACGTGTTTGTCATAGTAGGTCGCGTTTTTTGTCATGCATGTACATCCATGACAATTTTATGACAGAATCAAGATAGTCATACCTGTGCTGTCGTAGAAGTGTTCCATGACATTACCAAAATTATCATCATGGAAGTGTCCACTTCCATGACGATAAATCGTGCGTCACAGAAGTGCTTTCGCCAAGGGTGACCGACACGTGGCATCCACCGTAACGGAATGACGTTAAGCTATCGGGTCGGATTTTGGATCTGATAACCCGTTAACAGCCCTGACCAATGGGAAATTTCCACATGTAAATTTCTGATTGGCCGAAGGGAACACTTGTCAGCTCGTTAGTGGGCCGGATGTCACCCGTCCATTGGAGGAGACATGCCTATGATACGTCGACATGTGGTTGAGCCCAACAGAGGCCCATATAGGTTAAAAAGGCCGGCCTAGTCAAAGGCCCGTAGAACTAGACCAGGTACTAGTGGGCCAGCCCAATAGCGGCCTGCTTAATAAAGGACCATTTACAGCCTGAAGCCAGATCTGGCCCATTAATTGTTTGCCCAATATTTGGGCCCATTTACGGCCCGAAGCCAGATGTGGCCCGTTAATTGTTCGCCCAATATTTGGGTCCAACTACAGCCCAGTGACTTTCGGCCTGTTAGAGGCCTGATGTAGACATGGGCCCATTTCAGCCCGGTGTGACTTTCGGCCTGGGAATGGACCGTGCTGCCCATGGGCCATACATGGTCCGACGGGACATCGGGCCCCCAACGGCCCGTGCTAAAGGTGGCAACAGTTAAGCCCAACGTGACTTTGGGCCTGTTAAACGCATGTCGCGTAATTCGGCCCGTAGATGACTGTGCTATGCTTTCGGCCTCTTAAAGGCCCATGATATCAGTGGGCCAACTAAGGCCCGAGATATGTTTCGTCCTGGTAATGGCCCGTGAGCTAATTGGGCCCAAAACGGCCCGGTCTACATTTCGGCCTGCTAAAGGTCCGTCGACGACTAGTGAAAATTGAGGCCCAACATGCATTTTGGCCTGCTAAAGGCCCGTGGTTTCATCTCGGCCGTAACAGGTGAGTACAATATTCAGCCTGTTAATGGGCCAACGGTACCTAGGCCAAACTAAGCGCTGGGTCGACAAAAGGCCTAACTAAAATATAGGCCAGTGTAAGTTTGGGCCTGGCGCTAAGTGGGAGACTGAAGGAAATATGCCCTAGAGGCAATAATAAAGTTATTATTATTTCCTTATATCATGATAAATATTTATTATTCATGCTAGAATTGTATTAACCGGAAACATAATACATGTGTGAATACATAGACAAACAGAGTGTCACTAGTATGTCTCTACTTGACTAGCTCTTTGATCAAAGATGGTTATGTTTCCTAACCATAGACATGAGTTGTCATTTGATTAACGGGATCACATCATTAGGAGAATGATGTGATTGACTTGACCCATTCCGTTAACATAGCACTTGATCATTTAGTTTGTTGCTATTGCTTTCTTCATGACTTATACATGTTCCTGTGACTATGAGACTATGCAACTCCCGTTTACCGGAGGAACACTTTGTGTGCCACCAAACATCACAATGTAACTGGGTGATTATAAAGGTGCTCTACAGGTGTCTCCGAAGGTACTTGTTGGGTTGGCGTATTTCGAGATTAGGATTTGTCACTTCGATTGTCGGAGAGGTATCTCTAGGCCCTCTCGGTAATGCACATCACTTAAGCCTTGCAAGCATTGCAACTAATGAGTTAGTTGCAGGATGATGTATTACGGAACGAGTAAAGAGACTTGCCGGTAACGAGATTGAACTAGGTATTGAGATATCGAGGATCGAATCTCGGGCAAGTAACATACCGATGACAAAGGGAACAACGTATGTTGTTATGCGGTCTGACCGATAAAGATCTTCGTAGAATATGTGGGAGCCAATATGAGCATCCAGGTTCCTCTATTGGTTATTGACCAGAGACGTGTCTCGGTCATGTCTACATTATTCTCGAACCCGTAGGGTCCGCACGCTTAAGGTTTCGATGACAGTTATATTATGAGTTTACGAGTTTTGATGTACCGAAGGAGTTCGGAGTCCCGGGTGAGATCGGGGACATGACGAGGAGTCTCGAAATGGTCGAGACGTAAAGATCGATATATTGGACGACTATATTCGGACATCGGAAAGGTTCCGAGTGATTCGGGTATTTTTCGGAGTATCAGAGAGTTACGGGAATACGTATTGGGCCTTATTGGGCCATACGGGAAAGAAGGAAAAGGGCCTCAAGGGTGGCCGCACCCCTCCCCTTGGTCTGGTCCAAATTGAACTATGGAAGGGGGGCGCCCCCTTCCTTCCTTCTCCTTTTCCCTTCCCTTTCCTTCACTCCTACTCCTACTACTTGGAAGGGATCCTAGTTCTACTAGGAAAGGGGGAATCCTACTCCCGGTGGGAGTAGGACTCCCCTAGGGCGCGCCATAGAGAGGGCCGGCCCTCCCCTCCTCCACTCCTTTATATACGTGGCCAGGGGGCACCCCATAGACACAACAATTGATCCTTGAGATCTATTAGCCGTGTGCGGTGCCCTCCTCCACCATAATCGTCGATAATACTGTAGCGGTGCTTAGGCGAAGCCCTGCGACAGTAGAACATCAAGATCGTCACCAAGCCGTCGTGCTAACGGAACTCTTCCCCGACATTCTGCTGGATCGGAGTCCGGGGATTGTCATTGAGCTGAACGTGTGCTAGAACTCGGAGGTGCCATAGATTCGGTGCTTGATCGGTCGGGCCGTGAAGACGTACGACTACATCAACCGCGTTGTGCTAACGCTTCTGCTTTCGGTCTACGAGGGTACGTAGACAACACTCTCCCCTCTCGTTGCTATGCATCACCATGATCTTGCATGTGCATAGGAATTTTTGAAATTACTACGTTCCCCAACATGAAGGCCCCAATCATTCAGGCCCAAGAAAGACATAGGTCGGCCCAATTGTGGCCCGCTAAAAACCTGGCCCATTAGAGTCGAATGTTTTGGTCCAGTCAACTACATCTAATTTTTTTTCAGATAGTGAATGATGGCAGTAACTAGTAGGAATTAAGAACAAACCTAGTCTATACAATAAAGAAATTACGGCATAGTAACTAAGAATAAACCTACACTATACAATAAAGGATTTAAGGTATATTACATCCACTGGGCATCGAAGTTCGCCACCAGTGATCATAAAGCGCAACGAAGAAGCAAATTACAAAAACTGGGCACCATTGCAGCGTAACAAAATAATACTGAACCGAGAACACTTCAAAGACAGTTCAAGAAAGGTTAGCCTTGTGGGGGAACTGCTGCGCAAGCTGCTGTGCAAAGCTGTGAGACCGGCCTAGCATGTCGGTCATAGCTTCCAGGTGTAGCTGTTTAGCGATGAGGTTCTCATTGGTGTTCTCCGCAATCTTTCTTAGAGATAGGACTTCAAGTCGAAGTTGAGTTGTAGAATGCCTTTTTGCTAGAACTTGGGACTGAAGAAGTCGAACTGATTCAGACAACGAATTCTGTGAGCTTGTCTGACTGTTAGTCTCAAGTAACTTGAACACTGCATCAAGACAAGACTTTGGGGTTGTCTCGCTATCTTCAAGATGTTTTGCCTTCTTTGCTGCAATATATGTTGGGTTTGTCTCACAGCCTTCAGCGGACTTGTGCATGCAATCAGGCATATCACCCTGAAACAAGGCAGAGAGATGATAGGTTTTGCACGTGTATAAACAAAGATGATAACTGTTCTGTCAATTCTATCCAATTTCAAATTAGAAAATACAGAGTAAGTTCAAAATGTCAATAGAATAATTCGGCATTGTTCATAATGCGGGGAGCTTCACCACACTAATGGATTACCATGTCAACATAACAAGCATAGATGAAGGGTAAAGAAAATCATTATATCTATTTTGGATAATGTGCATGGCATGTTGTTCATATCATCAGCCACATCAGTAAGATAAAACAGGAGATGACAAGGTGCAAACGTGGGCTGCTTCACCACACACTGGATTATAGATCCACAAAAACAAGCATACATATAGGGAGTATTAAGTAATGTGCATGGTATGATAAAGGAATTTGGTTTTACAAGTAAAACTTAGAACTTACGGTTCTTACGAACATGCATTTTGGTAGAAACAGCAAACTAAACAGCAGTAAACGATAGGGAGTATGAGCAAATTAAACAGCAGTTGAGGATAAAGGCTTTAGAAGGACTGACTTACATTAACAGTTAACACCGGCTTTATAAGGCTTTAGAAGGATAACTCAAGAATTTCAGCACATAATCTTCTTCATAAACATTGCATGTACTCTACATTTTGTAGAGAGTAATTATAGATATGATAATACTGGAAGGGATAGAGGATAATGAAGATAAGATGCAGATTGATGCTACATAATCAACTACCAATCCCTGGAAGTACAAGCGTTACAGGACAAAATGTACTGACAAGAGCAATGGGCTACACTTTTGCACTGGCATTGTCTGTGTATTCTATTTGTTGGTAAGACTAAATATAGATCTGATCTTTTTTAGTAAATGGTGGGCGAGGGAGATAAGATGCAGAATGCTAAAAATGAACCAATCCCTCTTCCCATAATACAAGAGTGTTTTGAACACTGGTGTACTGTACAAAACGTTCTTATATTATGGGACGGAGGGAGTAGCTGTTAATGTAAGTACAGTGATAGACCACGTTCAGTCCTTACAAGAGGACCGCAGAGCTAAACCTCTTCAAAAGCATTGGGGTGATTCTAAATTTATGTAAGAGTCCATACGGATCTTATAATATCCACCAAATGGACGATTACGAGGCTAACATGTGCAGTGATGCTACATAATCAAACAACTATGAAAGTAAGTATGGTCATACAGTGCAAGAGGTACTCACAAGAGCAATGCAGTGTGCAGTATAGTTGCGAGATTCTGTGGTCCCTTGAGAACGAATGTTCTTCTGCTAACAGTTTTCTCACAAGTGAGACATTAAGGCAAATGCAGAAATGTAGTTCAAATTGTGATGTGATATCATAGACAGTACCTTACGCTGTAGCCGAGACCAATGTGTAACAAGATTATTCCAGTCACCGTCGAATAAATGTAGCACCGGAGACTTTACAGAAATTTCGTTCAGAGGCTTGCCCGTCGAAGTGCGCTTGCCTCGAGTAGGAACGATACTTCATCAACGAGTGCTTGAAAAGTGCAACCAACCCTTGCTCGTCATCACAATCCAGTTTGCTCGTCGCCTATTTAAAAGAATGAAATCTTGTGTCTTCTGTCACCATAAACATATGCAATAATGACCATGAATAACATTAGTACATTACTTATGCGTAAGTTGCGGAGGAATACTGGAAATTGTTCTGTGTCTGCGGTATAATCTTTCCATGAAGGAAAGATGTGCACAAAGTTCCTGACAACACCATAAGCTTCGTCTTCTAAACTGGGAAGAAATGGAACAGGGGTCCTATTTGCTGCAATTGGGGCTCTCTCTGGTTCGAAAAGGGATTTGGCAACTAGATTTGGTGTACTCTTTGCTGGAATGGGGGTTTTGTGTCGTACAGCTGGTGCTATGTCAACTGGCATAATCATACTCTTTGCTGCAGTTGGGGTCTGCTGAGTTGGGGCATCAGAAATCACCAGTGTAGTAGGGCTAGAGTCTTCTAGAGTTGGGGTATTTTGTGGGTCAGGTGATATTGCAACTACACCTAATGGGCTATTTGATTTATCAGGTGCCACTACCTTTTCCAAATACTTTGCTTGTGCTCCTCCACGATCAGGAATCACCCTCTTCCTTTTGAACGTCTGATACACAAGACCATGTTTGTAGTCCTTGTACATCATGTTGCATTTTGTGTTTTTTGGTGCTTGCATCATTTATTGTTTATAATCTGAACTACTTTGGATCATTAGCTAGTTTTCAAAGTGCATGTAGCTTCACATTTCTCAAGTTATGTTGATTTCCAGAGTGCAAGTGCCTTCGTATTTTTTAAGTTAAATGTTCGCCCTGGTAACTTGAATTCATGGATCAGCCACTACACACAAATCATACACGAATGCCAGTACAAATTAAATGAAATGCAGGGACTTACGCTAGCTCGTTGTACAGGCTCACTGCAGCTCTGCTTGCGCTTGGGATATTCCATGTACAAGTCCATGTTACCACTTACTTGGATGTGCAGGCCTTTTGCTCCTTGCATCCCCCTCTGTATTTTTGACACGACAAATGGTTGATCAAATAAGAGGAATCAACCTTGATGTTGTACAGGTTATATGGGTGTGCAGGATGTGTACCAGATCCCGTAGCGCCGTCATGCTTCGCAAAAAATGGATTTGCTTGTTTCAGATGATATCTCCAGAAGAAATAAGAGTTAAAGTCAGAGTTGCATAGGCGTGTAAGCTAAGAGAGCAGTGAAAGGATATCCAAACATCATCGGAACAGTGCACAAGGGAGTGATGTGTGGATACCTAGTTTGGGCTGGCGTTTGGGCATGCTCGCCTAGCTAGAGTGCGGGTCACTTCAGAGCCGTTGAGGGTGATGCACTGGCGTTGGCCGGCCGTGCACGGATGCAGATCTTGAGTGGAAGCGGAGCGCTACGATGCGGTGGACGAGACCGTTG
>NC_041384.1:309354652-309355797 GCF_002162155.2 Triticum dicoccoides
AGGTAGCTCTAGTGCGGTGGTGAAGCGCGACCGTCGTCTTCGTCGTTGTCGTCCGGCACAGAGGTGGGGAACGGTGTGGAAAGATATGAGACAAGGGGTTATTCGAGGGTTGGCGGCGAATTAGGGATTTGAGCAAAATCTGGGCGCGGAAGGGGACGGTGGAGAAGAGAGATTTTGCAGGGCCGGAATTGGGGCCGCCAGATATTTCAATCCGAAACGTGGAAGCGCGAACTTAGATTATCATCATCCTTTTTTGGGGGGGAAGGGGGGGCTGGGTGGCTGGGTGCTACGCGTCCGTCCGACACATGCGACCACCCCGACAGGACTATGCTTCGGTGCCTTAAGGCACCTGCCTTTGTGTCCATGACATGTGGGACCAACAGGTGGTTGGCCCACATGTCAGTGACCCAAAGGCAGTTGCCTTTAAGGCACCGAAGCAGCGTCCACCCCGACACGACCCTGGTCTGCCTGGTGCACCTACATTTGAGAATTCAAACGAATCTTCTTTCATTTGCAAACGAATCTGTATGTATTACCATGCCCATGTTTTCCTTGCAATAATTAGTCATTCGAAACGAGATACTCCATCCGTTCACTTTTGTAAGTTGTTTCAGACAACTTAAAATGAACTGTTTTGCACATTGTCTGAAATGTCTTCAAGGTCTTATAAAAGTGAACATAGGGAGTACTATAAATTAATTAATGAGGAGTTATTTGAAAAAAATCTAAACGGTACCCATGCTAACATGGACTAGAGTGTGTGTCACATAATTAGTTATTTGAATTAGAGTGTGTGCCACGTAGTTAGTTATTTGAATTAGAGTGTGTGTCACGTAGCGATCTCCAATTCTAACGTGGATTTCGCATTTCACTATATCCACGCTACTTTTTTAATACAAATTCATATGTATATGATGAACACCATGGTAGTGAGAAAACTTTTGGATGGATTCAAACATATGACCTACAAAATAGCACAACAAACTGAGTCAATGTCAACTTTTCGAAACTTAGTATGGCACAAATTCGAAATAATTACCCGTGTGCCTGGTCCTCGGTTCAAATCTTACAATGTACACCGAATTGAAACATCTATATTAAGACTCGTACTATGTACATTCAAATGTTGTTTTTAGCCCCCCCCC
>NC_041384.1:309355977-309369872 GCF_002162155.2 Triticum dicoccoides
GCACAACGCTACATACTTCCTGTATCGGTCAATCTTCCTCTTCTAACCACCTTAGGAAGCTATCGGTTTCCAACACACGTTCATTCTTTCTCTCCATGTTTCGATCTCTAAGTCTCTCAGCTACACAACCCCTTTTTCCACTCTGTTACCAAATGTATTTACCTCACACACCCGCCATTGCACCCCATGTCGAGCTCTCTCTCTCTTCTCCCTCTCCCTCTCACCCTCTCACGCTAAATACATGCATTGCCTGTCTAGCCCCCCAACCTCTCGTGCGCACGCACACGTTGTATATCTAGGTCACTCCCTCAAGACTGTCTCACTCTTTCTTCCGCACGGTGGGCCACACTCGCTCAATCTCGCTCTCTTTATTTGAGTCTCGTTTAACCTCGTTTTCTTTCACACAAAAATGATATATCTCCCTGTTCGGGCCTCGATCGATACACTCTATACTCTCTCACGCAGATTGTCTATCTAGGTCAGTCCATCCAAGCCGCCGCCACTGTTTCGGCCTCATGGTGGGCCACGCTCACTCATTCTCTCTCTATCTCTCTCTCTCTCTCCGTATGTCTCGATTGACCTCGCTCTTTCTCGGACAAAAATGATATATCACCATGTTTGAGCCCAATTCGACCTATTCACATTGTATACTCTCTCACGCACATCGTCTTTCTAGGTCACTCTTTCCAACCCGTCTCACTCTTTCGATCGCACGGCGACCCTATGTGATCGGTTGACCTTGCTTCCTCCCACGCACAAAATATATCTACACGTTTGTGACTGGACCATCTCTCAAGCTCTATCTTACAACCCTCACCCTTGCCAAAAATCTCAATCGGACAATATCTCTCCAGAGCATATATATTTGTTCAATGAATGTCGGACCACACTTTGTCTCTGTATCTATATGTCTCTCGATTGACCTCGCTTTCTCACACCGTATCTTCCACACGTTGAAGCTACTACCTCTCCATCCCTCGCAAAGTAGGAGCTATTTACATTGCGAGGGGCACTCCAACCTTGGATTAATTTGTGTAGGCATTTATTCCGGTCGGTTTAGATTATATTTTCATAGCATTCGGCCCACAACTACTCCAAACACCGTTGCAACCCACGCAACTCCCCTAGTTGATTTCCCTCTGGCTCGGTCATCGCTCTCTTGCACGTCCTTTCTCACCTTCAACGTCGCACCATGGTATTATTGAAAAAACTATGTTGTTCTCTTTAATTATTATAAATAAGCTACAAAACTACAGACCGATAGTCGACTTGGAATGGAACAAATTTCGACCCACAAATTAAAGTGCTACAAACTACACACCGAGGGGCCCACATGTCATGAAACAAATTTGGACCCATATACCAATTAAAAAATAAAGGACAAGGATCGAACATGCGACCAGGCCTTCAAGCCGCACGTCAATAGGCAACATACGTAGAATAGCAATGTTTGTTGTACCCCCTTTGTTCACATAATGTGTTTATATTACCACAGCCCAATTAATGGATAACATGTAATATTATTTTTAGTACTATTCGCCTTCACTTACTGGTGGGTTCCATGTGTGCTCTCTCTCCTCCCCTTCTGCGTTTAGACGCACGGGCAAACAGGAAGAACTCGCGAGCGATGTTGCCGTTGACCATATCTGGACGCGTTCACAAGTCACAGCACTAGTTTCACGTACTAGCAACACTAGTCAGTGTGTACGTGCAATGCACGTTAATTTGGAAGTATATTAAGTGCATGTGGATATTAACTACTAGGATATTATTTGCGTGTTGTCATGTGATTAGCACTATTTCTGGCATGAAATTAACTGCATGCTAAACATGTTGAGTGCTCGACATTGAAGTAGTCTAGGTCGTTGGATGACAAGGAATACATGTGGATTGATGACGTTTTATATTTAATTTGATACGGCTCCAGCAGAACATTCAATCGATCAAACCATACATTTTGTTCAGTCTGACTCCGACTTTAAATTATACGACGATTGATATAAAATAAAAGGAAATGGTAAACGTTTGGATTTTAAGCATGGCAATCTGAACGTTTTTCATGGCAAATTTAGATTACGCGGCAGCGGCGGGGGCGTCTCGCGGTGGGAAGCGGCTCCTCTGTCGTGCTCTGTGTGTCATCGGGCCACTGACCGACGACGACGGCGGTGTCTTGCACCGTTGTTGGCGTACTCATGGACATTGGCCTAGCTTCAAGGAAGGCCAAAATGTTCTGGACTTCAGAGCGAGTCAACTGGCGGGAGGAGGCGACTGACGTTGGTGCAAGGAAGCGGTCGACGGCGGCCATCCATGCTGCTGAGGGGGGCACTGGCACCCGCGCGGGGACAGGCGCTATCAATGGCGCAGCGGAGACATTCGTGTGCACGGGCACCGGCACGGGCGCACATGTCAGTGCACGCGTAGGCGCATGCGCTGGCAGGTGCACGGGCACCGGCACGGGCGTGCGCATCAGTGCACGCGCAGGCGCATGCGCTGGCAGGTGCACGGGCGCGTGAAAGTCGGCGGGGACCTCGTGGAACCCCGTGGAATCAAGCTCGGCGACAATGTGCGGCTCCCAGCCCATCAATGCCATGGGGATGGGCGCTGGCGCAGTCGGGGCGACGGGAGCCGGAACGGGAGCGGGGATAGGCGCGGCGTCTTCCCGCAAGGCCAGTTCAAGCTCGTCCCAAAGCGCCTTATGTTCTTGAGAATCCGGCTGGGTGTCTTCCTCAGGAAACTAGAACACTAAGGGCAGACCATCGTGATGCGGCATGGCGTACGTTTAGGTCAGGCTAGTTGGAGGTAGACGTCAGGAGAATCGGAGAGGAAGAGAGAGGATTGTAGCGATACCAGGTAGTGCGGGGTTGAATTTAAAGTGCGGCACCGGTGACATTAAAAGTCAGAGCAGTTGGGACGACGGTGGGCGGCGAGCCTGGTCAAAGGGCTTGCCTCCCGGTGAGCCTGCACAGCGATCTGCTCGCATGCCTCCCTGAAAGTTGGCGCAACGTTCTGCTCGCACGCCTCCTGTCGACTCACACGCTTGCTCGGAAGGCACCTGCCGATGAGAAGCGGGGACTCGTGGCGGCACGTAAACACCCACCGTTTCAATAGTGAAAGCGTTCGCCTTAACGTGACAGGTCTTTGTTCCAAAATACCTTGGCTCTTCATTTGTGCAACTTGTCATAAGCAGCTTGTCTCAAATTGAAGAAAAAACTTACGAAGTAATATTTGTGCCATATCATGTGACCATGCTTAGTTTCAAGAATTTATGATCACTTTTGGATTTTCTGAAATTTAAGATCCAGGATTCGAAACAATATCATAACCTGCATCATGCAATAAATTTTCAAATCGTACATCTGTCCTGTTGTATTTCTTAAGAAAGGATTTGGTCAAACATTTTGCTTAGTTAGACTTCAGACAAGTTATATATGCAGAGTCAAAGGATAATCCCTCCGTACTAGTGCACTGCCTGATATATTAGCTCAAGTAGTAGGCACGAACAAATGGGCTCAATTCTGTGCTCATCCTGGTGTAGTAGTAGTAGTAGTAGTACTAGGCAATGCAGTTGATGGGTGACCTTGACGAGCGATCACCGAGGGAATTGAACCGTGCTCGGCACGGTAGGTAACATTGTCTAGTTACTAAAGCACCCCTCTGTTGTTCATCGGTAGTCATTATGGACCTGGGACATGAGGGGAATTTCCTAGGGCTGGAATTCTGGCCGCCAGATATTTCGACTTGAAACGCTGAGGCTCGACAGGTTGGGGTTGCCTAATGTGCGTACCACGCACGCCACCGAAGGACACTAGCCCGATTTTTTTAGGATCAACACGAGCCAAGGTCTGGCTGGTACGCCATTGGGTCCTACCATTCGAGAATACGAAAGGAACCTTTTAAATTGCCGAATGAATCTATGTGTATTACAGTACCCGTATTTTCCTCACAAATACTAATCTCAACGTGGTAATTGATTTATGACGAGTTGTTGAATTAGAGTGAGTTTGTGATATAGTGATCTCAACGTGGATTTCACATTTCATGGTATCCCTAGTAAGTTTTCCAATGCAAATTCAAATTTAAAAGATGAACAATATGGAGGTGATAAAACTTTGTATGTATCAAGCATATGACCACACACACACACACAGAGACACACACGCACGAACACAACAACAATCCAATAAGTATAGTGCGTCTATTTTTCCAAACCATGCATGTCTGACACGAATTCAAAAATACTCCTTCTATTCCTAAATATTAGTCTTTTAGAGAGCTCAACAAGTGACTACATACGGAGAAAAATGAGTGAATCTAGACTCTAAAATATGTCTATATACATCTGTATGTGCCAGTCCATTTGAAGCCTCTAAAAAGACTAATATTTAGGAACGAAGGGAGTAAAATGTAAGACACCCATGGTCCTTAGTTCAATATTCAAAATGAACATGAAACTGAAACATGAATATTAAGTCTAGTACTATAGTACATGCAAATGTTGTGTTTAGGCGGAGCTATGATTGTCGGGGGTCAACCCCTCGACCTTAGATAAAATTGTGGAGCTCTGTTTAGGGTTGTTTAGATTATATTTGTCCCCACCCTCCCAACCACCGATTGGTTGTGCACCCCCACCCCTCCTCCCCGGGAGAATATCATGTGCCCCCATACCTTAGATGCTATATGCCGATACGAGTTGCTTGGAGCTTGTAGATCTGAGATATAGCAGCTCACATGATGTGTCTTAATATTTTTGCAGGAAACCTTGATGGGTTTGAGAATTGCACACAATTTCTACAAAAACTACTTAGATGCCCTTTGATCCCATATCCAACGACCTCGAAGCTCATATCACCATAGCATCTAAGATGAAGGAGGACATCATATTCTCCTGTATGTAAGAATATCATGTGCTACCACACCTTAGATGCTTTGGTGATACAAGCTCTTCGGAGGCGTTGGATTTGTGACCCAACACCTCCTCGGTGGTTCAAATGGTTTTTTGCAGAAAAGCCCCAAAAGAGTTCGGCCACTACTTACAAGCACAAAGACTGCTCAGATGCCATTGGATCGCAGATCGAACGACCTCCAAGCTCGTATCACCGTAGCATCCAAGCTGCGATAGCACCTTATGTTTTCTCCCACGGGAGAGTATGAGGTGCTCCCGCACCGTAGATTCTATGGTGATACGAGTTCACTGAGATCTAACGGCGCACAGTAGGAGGTTTGAATGTTTTTGCAATATACGGCTGATAGAGTTTGGGAAATGCGCAGAAAGTACAAGTACTACGCATGTGCCATCTGATCACTGATCATATGACCTAGATGCTCATATCACCATAGAGGGTAATTAAGCTACAGGGAGCACCTAATTTGAGCACCGGGGAGCCGTTGGATCAAAGATGCAGCGGCACACACAAGGCCTGAATGTTTTATTTGCAAAAAAAACTTTGGAGAGTTTGGAAATTGCGCATAATTACAAAGACTACTCCCAAGCCATTGGATCTCACTTCCAACGGTGTAAAACCTCGTACCACCATAGTATCTAAGCTACATGGTGGATGTGATATTCTATGACGTTGTCATTTTTGTTCGTAAACTTGCAAAAAACGTGTAACTCGTGCCGTTACTTGTCTAACCGCGCAAAGTGTTTGTTCAAAAAAAACCATCCTACACTGAATAATCGGAACAACACACGGGGGTCCCACTTGTCATTAATCAAATTTGGACCTAAAACTAACAAATCTGAAAGACGAGATTCGAACTGGCAACCTGGACTACAAAGCGTAAGTCGATAGCCTGAAAAAACGAACGGTCGTTGGCTTTGTCCCATAACTTGATTTTATACAGTACTTGCGTTGAGTAGAGTAGAGGGAGTGCCTCATCAACACGTGCATGACCGTTGTCTCACTTACTGGTGGGTCCCAGGTCTGCGATCTCAATCTCTCTTCTCTCCATCGTCTAACCTTTGCACGGGCACACACGAAGAGCGGCACTAGCTTGCCGTGGTGTTATTACAACTAAAAAAAGAAGCTTGGAAAATAGAAGAATCGCCTAGAAGAAGAGATGTTGTGGCTGGTCGAGACGGAGCTAACCACATCTATCCTCCGTGCCACGTTTGCATGATGAAGCTGTGTGGCTAGTGGGGTGTTTTCGACCGACTGTCTGGGTCCCGAGGTCGAACCATAAGTACTACGTCTGATATAGTATATTTTTACACGCACATTTTTCCTCCGTGCCGAGACGTGGCACACCCTACCGCGCATATATTCTACCTGTCTCGGTCCTCCTGGGTGGTGCACTCATATATTCTTCCTGGCGTGGGACTCCCTACTGCGCGTTTTCTGGGTCCTCCTCGGTCGTAGCGCCGAAGCAAGTAAATGAGTCGTCAAATCATGAAAGACCACTTTTCCCGCTGAGTACATCAGTGAAGCACGGTGGCTAGCTAGTTGGGCTAGTTCGACCGATTAGCTAGGCCACCGCCACATTTGTTTTTTCACCCTTTTTTTATCTACTTGCTGACAGATAAATTTAAATATCCACCGATGCGTTGCTCTGGTGTTTGGGTGCGGCAGGATTTTTAATTTTTTGATTGAAGGGAGCAGGCGCGGCAGGATTTTTAATTTCTTGATTGACGGGAGCAAGCGCGGCAGCAATTAGTCACGATGACTCCACCTGTAAAAACCCACTGCTCCCTGATGTGAGAAGTCGTCGACTGGTGTTTTACCATGGTGAAAACCAAAAGATTCCCTGCTCCCTCCACCTTCCCGTAGATTGCATTTGCATTTCACCTGTTTCACCCCCTTTGCTTGCTCTCCCCATTGCTTCTACCTGGTGCCATGGCGGCGCAGCAGATCACGGAGTCCGAGGTGAGGCGCCTGACACTGGCTCCCGTGGACCGGGAGCGGGCTCTATGGGCGGTTGCACCCTGCATCACCAACATCGTGTGCCTTGAGAAGCAGAGGGACTTCGGTGGAGTTTAGGCACCCTCTGCATGGGCATGTCCATGTCTTGGCGCAACATGACCGTTGAATCAAACTCAGACGGTGCAGATCAGTCACTGTAGCACAAAGCGTGTGGGTGTGTTTGGTTGCATTCTCATCTCAATATAGTTGTTTCCTCTTTGTGTATTTTTGTCAACCTACTATTGTGGACTCATGCACCCTTCATGCACTCTGCCAAACACCCATAAGTGGGTCGAGAAGGGAACTTTTGCTCCCATCCCGTGCACCCTTCATACACCCTGCCTACCACTATTTGTGCTTCATATGGTTCATGTTTCGTGGAGTACTGTAGCACCGTACTCTCCGTGCGCTGTGGACCTAGTTCTGTTAACATTGATCTCACCGTTCATTCTCGACCGGACAGTTGAAAAAGCGGTACTATGTTACATATAGGAGTAGTTGACATGCGCACAACATCATTTGTTATTTTCATATCTTACTACACTAGCAACAAGATTGTGTAGTACTGACGTATGAACCACTACACATGCCTAGTAGTAGGAGCACTGTGTATGTTCAAGTGGCTGTCGTGTTTCACACTCCTCCGTCGTAAGAGTGGAAACGCTTCCTATAATCATTTTTTTCTACAGAAAAACTATGGACACGCTCTACCGTGCGAATCCTCCTGTAGCCATGCACTAAATTACTCACTTTCGCCAACGCGTGGGACAGCCAGCACCTGGGTCCACCAGCCATTCACTAAATTAGCCCGTAGTAGAGTGACGGTAGACTACCCCAATCGAACCATCGTAGTAATGCCCTATGAGCCGTCAAATCACAAAACCCCATCCTTTCCAGCAGTAAGTTGGACGGACGAAGCAACCATCATTTCACATTTCTCTCTCAGCTTCCTCTCTTGAAGAAAACCCCCACTCGCTTTGCTTCTCCCTCATCTCGTTCCTCCTTTCACTCTTCTCTCTCAGCTTCCTATCCTGGATGGACGCCGGAGCACCGGCCGACATGATGTCTATGGCTCTAGCCAAAACCGTCGAGGCTCATGGTACAAAAAAGCGCAAGCACCCTGCCGAGACTACTGTAGACAAGCTCAAAGCCATCGCCCTGTCCAAGCCCCCCTCTTCGGGATCCCTCATTAAGCAAGTCCAGGTAATGTCTCTTGTTGACGATCTTTTTCTCGATCTTGATCGTGTTTTTTCATCTAACACGCAGCACTAGTACTGGTAGTACAACTTTCTGGGTGATCTTGCATGTGATTTTAGTGTGCCAAATGACGGTTCTAAATTCCTATTTTGACCAAGACATGCGAGAGGTTGACACTGATTTCTTATAGATTCAACTAATCCCTCTATCCCAAATTTCTTGTCTTAGATTTGTCTAGATACGGATGTATCTAATACTAAAATGTGACTTGATACATCCGTATCTAGACAAATCTAAGACAAGAATTGTGGGACGGAGGGAGTACTTTATGAACATCAATGCTACCTTTTAAGAGGGTATATTTGCCTCAGTAACTTGTGTTATGGATATTGCATGTAATCCCTCTGCTCTCATGCCTTTGAAGACATGTTCTAGTGTCTTTGTTCACTCATTTCTGTGCGTATATGTAGTCATATATGGAGTATAATATCGAAAATCATCTTATATTTCTGAACGGAGGTAATAAAATATGGTTTCTGTCTGAATTAGAACCAGGTCCGCGGTGCAGATGAAGTTCTCAAAGTCATGCCATGTGAACTGGAAGACCTGATGATGAGTTCTACTGCTGAACAATCCAGCTGTTGTGTCCTTGTCGCCATGTGTCCTGAACTAGTGTTTCCCTGTAGCATTGTTGTCAGGCGTGTTCTCGAGGCTGTACTTCACCACAACAATTTCCTAGCTGTGCCTTCAATTATGAAGGGTGTGGTTCTTGTAAAGCTTCGCAACAAATATGATGCGGCCTGTCTTCATCATCATGTTTATGAGTGGAAAGACCACTATGTTAGCTTCTCCAAGGTTGACAAGATGGTGATGGTGCATGTAGACATCTCACACGAAGTCCATGGCCTAGTCAGTTATGCGGGGTTCATCCCGTAGGTCGGTGGCAAGAAATAGTCTGCAGAGTTTAGTTAGTGCAACTTTGCTTGTCTATAGTAAGTACTATTGTTCAGTACTTGATTTGTGTTTGTGAACCCTACATTGTTTATTAGTACTGCCGCTTTTGGTGTGTGGTCAGTCCTGAGAACGGTCTATCTTAATGTCTGTCCACTCAATTCAGTCTGTATATTTTGAAGTATCCAGATCATATTTTTGTGAGGACGGTTTATCAATTATGGTTACACTCCAATATCTGTATGCATTGCAGGGTTTATCGCACCCACCAGGATTTCCAGTCCCATGGATGTTCGGTCCATATGATTTGTCACAACCTTTGGACTGTCCTGCTTGTGGGAGTAGGCGGGACCCCTGCATGCCACGCGTAGTTGGACGATCAATCTTCTGTTTAGTACTTCAACATAGCGATTTCCTGGTAAGGATTCACTCGTGTCACATCAAGTAAATCTTATTGATTTACTGTCTAAATATTATTGATTTAATGTCATGTTTTCTTTCTTTTCCTGCAATTTTATGATGCAGGTTTTGTCATGTGACATTCATCACAGAATAAACCGTTTGGTTTGCTCTACGATGGCTATTTTTGCAGGTTTCACTTCTTATGTCATGTCAGTAACGAAGGCACTGTCCATCACTTATATTACTGGAAAAAATTGGATCAGTCTGTTGTGTGAGTACAAGCTGAATCCCTATGATGAACTGCAGTTTGGTTTAACAAAAATGCCACAATTAGTCCTTCTCGCTTTTAAAAGAAATGAAGAAAAAAACTGGATCACAGTCACGGATCCTAGTCAAGTTAGAAAGCTAATCATAGCAGACCAGACACGATCGCCGCTGTCTCGCACAGATCGAGCACTGGCAGTTGCCGTAGCACTGACAGTGGCAGCAACTCAGTCTGGTCCAGCTGAGGATTTGGCACCGACCGTGTCAGCGGATCAGTCTGATCTACCGGAGGATCGGGCATCGACACCGGCACCTGCTCCGACACCGGCACCAGCTCTACAAGGAGCACCATCTCTGGCAGTAGCAGCGGCTTCGGCACCTGCACCAACACTTGCACTTGCATCTGCTCCAGCCCATGCAGTTGCACCGGCAACAGACTGGGCTGCAGTTCGCACTTCATATACCGAAGTCCTCACAAAAACCGACATGTCCACCTTCTTGGTAAGCATTGGCCGCCCAAGTGCTTCATTCTTTTTTTTCCATGTTGTTTCACATGATTCACTGTGTTGATCTAACTGTTTGGGTATGTCTTCTTGTTTGCAAATAGAGAATTCCTAGAGCAATGAGGGAGTCGTTCAACAATCCGGGCGACCGCGGCCAAGTTTCTCTTACCATGCGCAGCCTTGGTGTGAATGAACCTGCTCAATATACCGTAATTACAAAGGATGGTCGCATGATGATTGATGCTAAAGGATGGTCAAGGTTCAAATCTAAATCATATCTTGCGGTAGGGGATGATGTCAAAATTGAACTTTCTCAGCAAGGAGAGCTGGTCCAAATCAACTTTGAAATTCTTCAGTAGGAGCACGCAACTGCCGAACTAATCTATCCTCCAAGAGATTTTGATGTAATAATCTGGCATGGTGAAACAAGTGTCCTGTGTGTATAAGTAGTATGACAGTATTATTTATCACATGGTATATCATTGATAGAATTGCAACTCTGATTCCTGGTTAGGAACTGTCGTTCAATTTCATTCCAACAGCTGTCGTGCTTTATTAAATTTTGTGTATTCGCCTTGCGACAGCATCTAAAACCAGCGCCGTACCGATCGCTTGCAATATGAAAAGCGCTGAGGTAGAACACATGGGCCCCCAAACATGCAGGGTCGGCCTGCGGCCCAAAGTCTAGAACCGTGAGCCTATTTGAGTATTATATTCTTAGCTGAACCCCCATAAAAAAAGCTGAACCCCCATAATGCCCGTGCATTGCAGAGGGAGTATATTTCTCGGCAAGGTGAGCCTGTGATATAAAAGATTTGTACATTTATTTACAGAGGGAGTATCTCTCTGTCAAAAAATATATTTATGTGTAACTAGTTACTCCTGTATTTCTACTTCCTTTAGCTGATATGTGGGGCAACCGACAACGGGGTCCACGTGACATATGCACAAATTAGAGTGCACAACTTCACGGTAGACACACCCCCGTCGTTGCACCGCAGTAATGCTCAATGAGCCATCAAATCACAACCCCCCTTTCCATCTTTAGCAGTAAGCTGGACGGACAAAGCGGCAATATTTCACTGGGCCTGAATCCCCTTCTCCCTCGTCTGCTTGTTTAGAGAAAAACCCCTCTCGGCGATTGCATAGGGTTTTCTCATGGAGAACCAGTTACGAATTCTTCATCCATCCCCGATAAATCCATGTCCCTTGGTAGCAGGTAATGCTAGGATGGCAGCCGCTGCCATTGATGCATTTTTCTTCCTACTGAATCTAGTGTGTTTCATTTGTAGTGCCCAAAGTGCGAGTACCCAATAGGTTTCTGCGCCCTCGGCGAGACGCCACACTTGGTCCTTCTCATCCTAACACAGCATTTTGAAACGCGCATAGTATATTCCTAGAATCCTCTTTTCTATCCGGGAGGGTGGGGTTTTTTTGAACATGCTGTGTTCTCATATTATTTTTCCTGTAGTGTATTATTTTCTCTGCCAGAACACATGTACTCAAGATGCTCGGCCTTGCCATTACTGAATACACTAGTTTAATGGTCACAGTGAAGACAAGCCATGGATATAAGTTCCGAGTTGGGTTCATGAACCAAGAAGATCGCTGCTTTTTTTATGGCCGAACTTGGATAAACTTTCTCAAGTGTTACAGACTGAAAGTTGGCGCACGAATGTTGATGGAAATAGCAGAACCTGGTCTCATCTTCACTACGATCTTCCACCCCGACGCCGTTCCAATTGTTCATCCATGTTAGTTTTGTATCTGGTTCTTGCTTATTGCCTCGATTACTTCTTAATCCACCTATTCTGTCTAACTAATCCCAATTTAACTTTAGAAGTAGCAACGAATCTCTCACGAAGATGCTACTTCTAACTAATATTTTTCTTATAATTGGTGGCACGTGTAGGTTTTTTCAGAGTTAAGCAGTCTGCTCGTTTGTTACTCTGTAATAACTCGGCTATTACTAATGGCACTGAAGTTGACTGGATCGACATCCACAAGTTCCTACACTTTATTGATCATCTTGAGGTCCTTGTGGGGCGTTTCAATGGTGGAAGGCCACGTGGGATATGTGTGCCACTGCTGCACTTGTTGAACAGGTCCAACTGTGTCGAGAAACTTATGGTATGAGCTGTTTTCTGTTATATATGTTGTTCATAAACTATTGCTTATACACAGTTTTACAGCTGTGATCTTCTTGAAACAGGAACTGCCGAGTTCTATTGTTCTTATACAGATGCCTGACCATGGTCGGGTCAGACTTGCGCTTGGTCACAACATGATGTTTATGTCGACCTACTCAATTCCCCATGGAGGTGAAAAAAAATACTTATTCATGGGTGGTCTCAAATAATGAAGGCCCGTCCATCCTCGAGAATAGGACAGAAGATTATGTTCATGTTTTTCCATGGCTCTAAAGCGAATATCCTGTTTATTGACCATGTTGCGAGATGAAGCCGCTTTCAGAAGGTTGTGGATGGGCGGGGTGGCGCATGGGCCTTGTCCTGGGGCTTGGCGGCCTCACCCTTGGTTAACTGTAGGCAAAGTAGCACTGTTCGAGGCGTGCTTTGTACGGTTGAACCTGTATAAGTACTCATACTGCTTTCAACTTTGGTTGTTAAGTGCCCCTGTTGGTTTCAGTTAAGGTTGTAAAGTACTCCTACTGCTTTTATAGTCAGTCGTGTTTCTTCTGTCCTGTCTTCCTCCGGCCGCCAAAACCAAACTAGCACCGGCGGGGCCGCCTGCTTCCACCTCCCACGGCTTGCTGCGCCTCAGCGCACGCATCGCCGCCCCACCGTCTCCTAAATCGTTAATGCTGACGTCCTCCGCGCGCTTTGGTGCGCTCGCCGCGGCGCCGCCCTCTCACGTTGTCAACATGGTCAACAAACAACAGGAATCGGCAGAAGTACGTGGAGAGGATGACAGTAGGGGCCTACCATGTCAGCGTATGGAAAAATAAAATGCTTCCTCCTAGTGTTTTCCTGACATCTGGGACCCACGACATTGTGAGCATATATAGTCAATAGACAACAGAACAGCACGAGATCGGCTGACACCTGGGGCGTATCTACTCGAGCAATATTTTTTTTGTTTGGTATTGTTGAGACGGAGGAGGGTTTGAACTGGGCTATGGCCCGTCTAGCCCAGGGTTATATTTTATGTTCACCATGTGACCAGCCCAGCTATTTTTTCTTTGTGAAAATGAGCCCAGTTTATTTTTTCTGAAAAATACCCAATCCAGGCCTACTTATTTTTCTATGCCCTGATGGGCTGCAACTCTTTCAAGACGCCTGCAAATCTTGAAAGTAATATGAAATGGGTTGTAAATATAAAAACAGATGACAAATTGGCAATTACTTAATAATTTCTGAATTTTTTCACATTTTCATATTCCTATTTCACTGGGTATTAACCTAATTTAAATATCTTCAAAGTACTTTAAATCTGGGTGTGGCGTACCGCAAAACGGGACTCCACGAGATACTGTTCATCTCCACCGTCGACCTCCTCCAGCCTCCACGGGCTACCGTCGACCTCCTCCAGCCTCCACGGGCTCCTGCTCATCCAGCCTCCACCGCGCGCTACTCCACCGGCTATTGTTCAACCACCCCTCCACGGGCACCCCTCCACCGTCTACTGTCCATCCAGCCCTCCACACCACGGGGTCCTGTTC